>NC_060903.1:11547500-11712500 GCF_014805685.1 Silurus meridionalis
ATACATAGTTTGGCTGCTGTATTTTGTAGTATATTTCACTTAAAGTTAAAGTATTTGATATTTTATTTTAATATACATTTTGGTGTATCTTTGCCAAACCCTGATCCCACTAGGGCTACAACAACTGTTCAATAAAATCGATAATAAAATTTGTTTTTAACAAATGCCGTTATTGGTTAGTTGTGCTGCACAAGTTATAGTTATCGTGACGGCAAGATAAACCGCTGCTTGAAAATGGCAGAGAGTTCAGGGTCAAGCAGCAGCAGGGAAAGAAAACACACTGGTGTCACGGATAAAGGAGAAACATCAGCATGGTGAGGAAAAACTGTATAATCCTCATTTTTTCTGTTGAGACTCGAGAGCATCAGGTTGTGCAATCAGCTCGCTCACGACACAGTGATGGATACAATTAAAACGGTGTGAACAAACACTACATTTAAAAAACAGTAAAAAAAAAAAATTTAGGCTCACTGTTGTGAGTAAAAATAAACTGTTAACTTGCTGTTTCTCTGTTCCATTCTCTTTTTATAGCATTTGTCTACCACAACAATGCCTTATCTGTTTTCAAACGTGATTTACTGCAACTTTACTAAAATCAAATGCTTGTTTTCAGTGTTTGTATATTTAATTTATGCATATATCATTTGAATATTATTATATTAATTATATTCTAGATTTTTAAAGCATGGTTGTCAATTTGCCATCTGCAATGATCATTAAAAACAATACAAAATTGCACGTTGCATACTTAAAAGATTTTTTGTTTTTTTTTGTTTTTTTTTCAGAAATAAACAATCCAGCATGAGAGTTTGTTTAAAGGAGAAATCCCCCATGCGCTCCTCAACAAGCAGCCACTATAAGCTTTAAAATAAAGATAGTTAAACTCAACATGTGGCTTTTGCATTTTTTTAAATTCACCTTTATACATAAATACCCTGAATTAGGGTTCTATATAGTTATGATAAGCAAAAAAAAAAAAAAAAAGGTTATCTATCAATTAAATAATCATTAGTTGCAGCCCTAGATCCCACTAAACACCTTTAGGATGAACTGTAACACAGACATGCCTCAGGCCTCCTAACAAAACCTTACTGCTTGACAACACCAATGCTCTTGTTGCTGAATGGGCAAATCCTCATAGATACGTACATTCCAGCCTTTCCTCCACAGTGAAGGTTATTATAACGTCAAGATAAGGGCTAAAAAAAGCATGTGTGTAACGGTCAGGTATCCATACTGTAAATGTGTGCTATTAGAATGCTTTGACATATATCGCCTTGGGTAACAGTAATTTTAGCACTTGTTTTTTTCCCACCATTTTTGTAATGGTGAGCAGTATTGTTTAATTTGTTGTTTTATGCAGCACTCTGTCCTGAAGGAATATTGTTTTGTTTCCAATAAACTATATGTGGATGAAATTATGCTGGAATTTATAGCTATACTAATCCTTAATAGAGTACAGTATTGGCACCTTAAGTAATACTTATTCTTAAACTAGTAAGAAAATAACCAACCATGATACTTCACTAGTTCTAAAGTACTAGACAGCTATGGATGTATGTATAGAAGTTCTAAAGAAATTGCTTTGCTGGTTCTACATTCATAAAATCCTGATTACACATATACCTTCCACACTTGCAAAAGTTACTAATAGTCACCAGCAGGTGTCTCACCATTAGAGAGTTGATCAAACAAGAAGACGTCAAAGTTCCAGCTTCCAACCTTCTTCAGCATAAACTACAACAGGACAAAGATTCCAAAAAATAAAATTGAAAAAGAGATCAGTGTTATATAAATGAATGAGTGATTAAAGAACACATAATGCAAATTAAAAAAGCAATACACAAAGTAATGTTGTACTGCGTTTGACAAATGCAATCATACTATTTAATAGGATGTGCAAAAGCACATTATAAAAGGCAGAAGAAACTAATTTAGTAGTAAAAAAATACCATTTAAATGCATTTGCATGTACCCTTCAGTGCTTATATAAGAAACACTAATACTTTATTAATTTCCTATTCTGCCCCAAAAGTATATTAATTTTGGCAAGCACTAAGTTAAGTTTATGTTTGACAAAACTGCAAAGTAAACTCTCTGTTTATTTCTTACCTTAGCTTGGCTAATGTACTCCTGGTCAAGTATGGGGTGTGATTCCTGTGTGTCTTTTCCACAGTAACATGAAGTATGCAAAATCTTGTGAATACACCGAGCACTTCTACCTGGCTGCAGCTCCAATCTGGATCTCACTGTATCTGTCTGTGCTGCACAAACAACACCAAAACATCTGTTTATTTACAAGCAAACTACACCAAAACATCTGGTTAGGTTAAAGAGGAACATTGTGTTTGCTTTTTACAAATTTGATATACCCTCACTCATCTATTCACTGCTACAGTTACTGGTTATGTATATATACTGTACTGGATATTTGGTTCAAACCACTGAATATCTGAAAATATATTTACATACCTGTCCACCCGTCTCTCTCAGATTTCTCAGATGTGTAACTTGTCTGAGATCTCAATCGAGCATCTGTAAAAAAGCATAAGCCGTGTAAATATGCAACACTTAAATCAGTTTTTATATACATATAAAAATAAGTAAACACTGTATTGTGCAATAATGTATTATTATTATTATTCTTTTTTTTAATGAATGCCTGTCTGCATGGACAATGGTCATGTTTACACCCCCAAGAGGAAAATTAAGTCAGAGGTTCCCAAAAGTATTGTGCAAACAACCCCAGATAGACATTGATTTTTTTCCTGCAACCCTAAGCAATAAACAAATAAACAAGCAAACAAATCAGAAGACTGTGAGCTTTGCTTGAGTTATTTTATGCAAGATTATACAGTTTTTCACTGATTAAATCATGGCATGCAAAGAAAACTACACAAAACGGTCTGCACCTAGACTGCAATTTCATGGGACCAACAGGACCCAACAAAAACTCAACACAGACAGACACCTTTTATTCTCAAGATCATTGGATGGGCAACAGCAGGTAGTCAGATAGATGCAAGATTTTGCAATTGATATGAAAAATCGCAATTGCGACTACAGTTTGCAAGCCCTTTTGAAAATTATCCGAAATAACTTTCTATACGACGTTTTTCAATTCAGCTAAAACAAAAATACACCGATGATAACGTGGAATTACCGTCCCTTAAATCAGAAACTGAAGTGAAAACGTCTTACTCAGAGCATTAAACGTTTACCTGAAGTACCGGATCCAGACGTGAGTTTTTATTGGCTTGAGACCGAGTGCATCTACACGAGAAAAGTGGTAAAGACTTATCGTAGTCAAGATGCCTACAATTACTTCCTCAGCGAAAAAGTCGGAATCATTTGTTGATACAACATTAATTGTAAATGGCTGGAGCGTCACGCGCTGTTAAAAACATCCTCTGTTTGGTTCATTGCTATGGTAACCAGGGTGTTTATTAGTGCACACTGTACTTGTATAACCGGGTAAGTATGATTGTATATGCTAATAATAATTCACATTGCTAACTGAATTCTATTCAATTGTAGGGAGTAATATTTAAGCTTTTAAATCATGTACTACTACAAGAACCCACGAACGCACGCGGGGTAAAAACACTGAAGACAGCGTATAACACCACGCATTACATTGCAAATGTACATGATTTTATAGGTTTTGAAAAGTGTGTGGTTAGATTAGATGAAACGTGTAGCCATGTTGCGGTGGGTTTGAATGCTCCGTCTAAACCGCGTGTGGTCTCGGAGAAACACGAAGGTGCATGCAATACAATGCTGGCTAACCTTTTAAATATTTCATATACAATTGTAATTAATCACGTGTTGTTGGTTTTACATAGCAGTAGATATACTCGAGTTGCTAGTTAATATCCAGCGTCACGTCGTGTTTCGTTTTTTAGAAATGTAAACACTTTAATTTCTGGTCTGAGCAAGTTAGTTTCTGGTCTGAGAGCGCATGGACAGCATGGTCCTATTTGTAATTTTGACATTTTTAATAGCAAAAATAAATAATTTGTCGCAATATCACTGTGTGTACGCCTCTTCCCACCAAATGTTTTGAACGTGCGCGAAACGTCCATCATAGTCAACCTGTAAACCATTTACATATATATATATATATATATATATATATATATATATATATATATATATATATATACTAACCAGTACTTTATATTTAAAAGGGAGGGAAATTCACTATTCAAGCTACATTGCCTTCATTTATACAAGCTGTCAATGCACCGAGCATTTCCAAAAAACTTTGATCGGTTAAATAGTATGAGCTCCTTCAATGCCTATTTATCTGATCAAATCAATAAAGCATTGCATTTTGTAGTTCAACGAGTCTTCCACGTGGTTCCTACTGCCTAAAATTTAGCCTGATTTGTTTTGACAGAATACAACAGAATGAAATAAATGTGCTTTGAAATCAAATCAGTATGTAAAGTTAAAAAAAAAAATGCAGGTAGTTGGTTTGAAAGAGGCAGATGTGGAGGACAGGGTGGTTTGGAGACGGATGATCCGCTGTGGCGACCTCTAATGGGAGCAGCCGAAAGAAGAAGAAGAAGAAAGTAAAAAATGTCATTATTATAATGAATAAATAAATAGATAAACAAACAAGCAAACGGACAAACCAAAATGTGACTGTTATTCTGAGCTTTCAAAATGAGTTCAATATTCTTACAGATTACATAACATCTCTGGATGGTGTTTCTGTTTCAGTGTGTACAGCAGTCAAAGATCTTGGTGTGATTATTGACACTAGTCTTTCGTTTGAGTCTCACGTGAATAATATCACCAGGATCGCCTTCTTTCACCTTAGAAATAT
Source organism: Silurus meridionalis (assembly GCF_014805685.1). NCBI lineage: Eukaryota > Metazoa > Chordata > Actinopteri > Siluriformes > Siluridae > Silurus > Silurus meridionalis. The sequence goes on from NC_060903.1 coordinate 11,552,335, forward strand.
TGCTAAAATTAGAAATATGATGTCGTTACAGGATGCAGAAAAATTAGTTAATGCTTTTGTTACTTCTAGATTAGACTACTGTAATGCTTTACTGTCTGGGTGCGTGAGTAAGTGCATCAATAAGCTTCAGTTAGTTCAGAATGCAGCAGCAAGGGTCCTCACTAGATCTAGGAAATATGACCACATCAGCCCTGTTTTAATCAGTCTACACTGACTCCAATTAAATCTCACATTGATTATAAAATACTACTACTGACATATAAAGCACTTAACAGTCTCGCACCACAGTATCTGAGTGAACTTCTGTACCAGTATGATCCTCCACGCCTACTTAGATCAAAAGGTGCAGGCTGTTGTTTCCTCAAATAATGAAGACTACATCAGGGGGCAGATCTTTCTCTTATAAAGCCCCACAGTTATGGAACAGCCTTCTAATCAGTGTTCGGGACTCAGACACAGTCTCAGTGTTCAAGTCGAGGTGGAAAACATATCTATTTAGTCAAGCCTTTGATCAGTAGATTCTTTCTTCCGTAAAGGAGCAGATCTGGAGGGAACATGGATATAGAGTGTTTGGTGAACTGGGATATTTGTATGCTGTCGTCCCCTCACATTCACACGTTCACTCAGGTTTGTTGATGGTGGTGTGGTGGGTCGCCTCTTATCCCAGAGATCCCTCATGTTGGTGTTACCTTCTGGTTCTCCCTTGTAGTTATGCTGCCATAGCGAGTTTTGCCGGAGTCCAAACTGCACAGTGATATTAACTTTCATACAACAATAAAGACACACAATAATCCATATCCTTCTCTTCTTGTCACCCCTCTTCTCTCTCTTTCTCTCTCTCTCTCTCTCTCTCTCTCTCTCTCGGTCGAGTTAAACATGCTCCTGAGGCTTCAGTGACCACTGTTCCTGACCCTCTCCCCTCCGTGGATCTTCCCACTTTATCCAGGCCTGCCTCCGGATAGTGTTCTCTTCGATTGGAGGCCACTCTGTGCAGCTTGGGACGGTTTCTCATCAACGACTTGGGTGGTTCCATGAAATTCCGGAGTAAGAACGGGCGCTTTAAGGATAGATTGGACTGTAGTTAATTGGACAGTCTCCTACACTGACTCAGGACTACATTTCGCTTCTGATCATCATCACTGTACCCTGCAACATTGTATATCTGCTATAAATGGACATTCGGTGCAATCCAGATGAGGATGGGTTCCCTCTTGAGTCTGGTTCCTCTCAAGGTTTCTTGCTTATGCCATCTCGGGGAGTTTTTTCTTGCCACAGTCGCCACCGGCTTGCTCATCAGGGACAAACTTATTTATAAAGAACATATTCACTTTTAATCACCACATTATCTGTATAAAGCTGCTTTGAGACAATGTTCATTGTTAAAAGCGATATACAAATAAAATTGAATTGAACTGAATATATTGACTTTTTTTTGTTAAATATTGCATGTAATTAACTACATCATAAGCATGTGTAATTTAATTTAGATGAAATCCACCAAAGGTAATTAGAAATTTACTTTTAAGCAGATAAAATATCAAGAGTTGATTTTAAGTGTGACATTTGTGTCAGGTTATCTAAGGTTTAGCATTAGATATTGTTTAAACCAGGCTTGTCCGATAACAGTGGGTGCATTTACTTAGGAGTACAATGTTGCTTGTCATGTTTCCTCTGGAATAATTAAGTCTTTTTATCTTTAAAATAAATGTTTATCATGCTTCTCATTTCCAGTATCTAGCTAGTTTAGGTTGATGTCCTTAAAGAGGATATATAGGTTTGTATAAATATAGTATTATGTAAATGTACATTTGATACTATAAAATGCTAACAAACACCAAGAAACCATACCTAGTAAAAATATCATGTTATTAGTTATATATCATATTAAATTGAAATCTTTTCACTCTGCACGTCTCTTTGACAGACAAAGAACTCAATGTTCTCAGGTCATTATAAGTTTGAGTTTGACCTGTTGGAACAAGTGTTTTAGCTGCTTGTGTCTGACAACTGGAAGCACCTTGCCAATCAAACAGCTATAGGCAAGTGAATGATTTTTCTGCTTTATTTTGTGTGTTATTCCAAATCTACATATTCTGCTCAACTAGCCTCCCATTTTCATTGCTTAAAGTGTTTTCCTGTTTGATATCTGAAAGAGTACACAGCAAGGCTTTATCCTTCTATGGTTCAGCTTTTGCTGAAACCACCCTTGTCTGATCACAATGGGCGTATTTACCAATGCATGAATCTAACGATAGAGTTTTTCTGTCTCAGCTTGTTAGCCCCAATCTAGACACACCTACCAACAGAGTATGCTATTCATACTGTCATGATATAGAAGAGTCTTGTAAACATGGTAAACGCCTCTCAATGCTATAAAATGGGCATCAAGCATGTCTATGTACATTGCTGCATTTATCTTTCCTTTGACCCTGACTAGTCTCCCAGTCCCTGCCACTGAAAAACATCCCCACAGCATGATGCTGCACCACCATGTTTCACTATAGCGATGGTATTGGCCAGGTGATGAACGGTGACTGGTTTCTTTCAGACATGATGCTTGCCATTGAGGACAAGGAGTTCAATCTTTGTTTCTCATGGTCTGAGAGTCCTTCGGGTGACTTTTGGCCAAGTCCAGGCAGGCTTCATGTGGCTTTTAATAAGGAGTGGCTTCTGTCTGGCCACTTTACCATACAGGCCTGAATGGTGGAATGCTACAGAGATGGTTGTTCTTCTGGAAGCTTCTCCTCTCTCCACAGAAAAACTCTGGAGCTCTTTCAGAGTAGCCATCAGGTTTTTGGTCACCTCCCTGACTAAGGCCCTTTTCCACCGAGCACTCAGTTTGGCCGGGTGGCAGAGCATTTTAACTCGCTGCTGTTGCTATAAGAAAACCATCCAAGTGATCATGCCAGTACCTTTAATGACTCATGAAGGTTAAAGTCTAGCATATGTTAACAAGACTACCAAACATACAAATAATATTAAAGTCACATACGATGAAAATAACTGAGAGGTGAAATCAAAGGTGAAAGCAGGGAAATTGCCAAGCGTAAGAGTCGTGTGCAGTGTGCAGTGTGTGCAGTGGCTACCATCTTCCAAAAATATTTCAAAGTAAAAGAAGCCCATAAATCAGCAACAGTGTAATGGGCACACAACAATTGTGAATGAAGTCTAGCTCCTGTTTATGATAAAAAGATGCTATAACAGTCATTTTTCTTGTCTCTGGCCTTTCTGTAGAGCAGATATGGCAGATATCTTGGGACTTAAAGACAAAATGTTTTTTTTAATCCAGTTTTCTAAATGATTTAATAAAATCAGTTTGGGCCACTATGAAAAACAATTTAAGCACCTGCATAAGCCCACTTTAAATAAGTAAACACCTCTAAAAATGTCTCTTCATAAATACTGGTTTATCATTCAAATTTAAGTCGCCAACCATAAATGCAGTCCAATGCCATATGTGAACAAATAACACATTTTTCTAACCTTAAAAAAATTTAAATTACAGTTGATGCTCCAAAAGAGTCTTAATTTCCACAGGGATGCATTGTCAGTATTTCACTGATCATACAATATTTCGCAGTATTAAACTTTCACTTCATTCAGAAATACAGAAGACAATTAAATCTGCATTGCTTCAACTGAAATCCTAGCAATCAACTGGACTATGGTAGCAAATAGATAGCATTTTAGCATAAGATGAGTGTCAGGGGGGTAATGAACGGAGGCGAAAGCCGGAGTAGAAATCGCTGAAAGTTAAATGAGTCAAGCGAAACACATGAATACATACACGGCAGTCCAGCATAAGGTCAAAGAGAGATATCCGTGGTACGCCCTGAAGGGGCGAGGTCCACATAGTCCAGGAACGAACGCACGGAGAGATAGGGGTAATCCGGGGTGCGCTTTGGGGAGAAAGCGCAGCCGTAGAGAAAGTGTGGAGTCCGAGAGGAAGAGAACATATAGGGATACGCAGACCAACAACACATACACAAATACCAACAAACAATAACGGACCAGGAGTGCGTGTGAACAAGGGGTTTATGTAGGAGCTGGGGATGAGTGATGAATGAGTCCCAGGTGTGTGTGATTAAGCCAGGAGCTCCAGAGAGAGCGGATGCATGACAGCCGCCGAAGGGGGCGTGGCAGGTGGATTGCTGACAATGTGTTTTCCTAACAACCTATGCTAACAAGCTATAACCTAACACCTGCCACTCTATTTGAACCTCCTAGAAAGACAATAAGAACAACCTGGGACCCCATAACACTTAGCAACATCATAGCAATCAGCTGGGTTAGCATAGCAGTGTTGTAGCATTTTAACACTTTAACTTTTAAAATGTTTTAAAAGTTATCAAAATGACATTTGTCATTTGGTGTGTAGACACAGCATATTTCAATAAATAATTAATCAACAACTTCATTCATAATTGTCAAAGCCCTCACACGAATAGTAAACATTTTTTTAATGTGAATTAAATGAAGCTAAGTGTAGAGGTTTACAGTAAAACTTTGACATACCAATCATGCGGATGTAGAGAACCATCTGGTCTGAGCTGTCGTATGAGACTGCTCCTCGTCTCTGTTACAAACATGCAAAAATCCATGTAAACAATAGCACTGGAATAAACAACTGTCCTGTGTAATTGTATACATTCCTGATCAACAGCTAAAAATAAATGAGCTAGAAATAGCTAAAGGAATTTTGCACTTCTGCAAAGGATGCACACAACCTCTTTATAAATATTATACCTCACTGGGGTCTGGGTAAGGAGATTTTTTTTCTTGTCTCCTGCCTTTTTGTATCTGTAATATAGCCATTGACCACAAAAGAATATGAATAAATGCAATCTGCTTCATTAATCTGCATTTATGCATTTTAAATTATCAGTTTACTATTAACATTTTTATTACAGGTTGTAAGTCTGCAAAATGAGAAAAATTGCAAAATGAGGTCGGAAATACCAGCCAACCAATTTTAACCTGCAAATGTGACCTGCATAGATGGTTTACACCATAAACACAGGTACAGTTTCATCTTTTGCATTATCACTTAATAATACATTTAGTAATGGCAAAAAAACATAATTATTACATTGAAAAAACTAATTCACTGGTCTTCAACATAGTGAACCAGTGTTGATGTTTTCATTGATAGATTAAGGCCATAAATGTAAATATAAAAACATTCTGGTGTTGTTTCAAAGTAGTTCATACAGAGGCTTTGGGTCAGCATAAACTGTTTAAATGGTTTACGTTTGTGAGCAATTGACAGGACAATATATTTTAAATCCAAATGCATTTATCTTCATATAAAATGCATTTTGAGGGAAAATGTATGTATGCACATAGTAAGCTAATCACCTACTTTAGGGGTGGCCAGTCAGAGACCAAAAGCCACATTTTTTACTCTGTTACCGCAAAGAGCCACATCATACACATGGGCACACATGAACATCACCCATCCCTTCCTCTTACACACACACACTGTCAGTTCAACCAAGTCCACAATCAAAAATATAATAATTTACAATAGCGTTTTTCTTTTACTATGCATGTTGCTTAGTGGAACTTCTGGCATTCCAGGTCAGAGTGCAAGTGTGATTCAGTAGCCGTGTTAATGTCCGATATTCTGTGTTCAACAGTGTGGAGGGACAGTTGGACATCTGATACAATGCGTTTTAGTTTGTCGTTTCAGAAGACAAGATTTCAACAACGTCACTGAGGCATTATTTAACGAACTCCCCTTTATTGTATGGATTTTTAGCCCATGCAATGTTCCAAGCCAAATTCAATTTTCCAAGCCAAATTTAAAGCTAAATTTTTGGGAAAACTGTATCTGCTTTTCTGCCTGACTTTTCAAAGTGACCAACTTGTGTTTGTGAAGTTCAGTCCCTTTTGGAAATTCCTGGTCGATGTTAGCATGGAGTGAGCTGAAGTGGCGCTGAAGATTTGAAGCATTGAAATGCACTAATCACGCCTGACATAAGGCAGAATGACTTGTCATTACGTTCAACAAAAACCATATAAACTCTCCCACTCTGTTAAAAACGTCCTGTGTTCATCTTCATATTTTCCTTTTGCTGTGCATTTTTTCCTGCCATTTTGAGAGCGAACTTGACACAAACTGTTTACTTAAAATTTAAGTAAACAATTTGCATATGGAAGTTTGTGTTTTTTTATGTGCATGTTTGCTTCGTTTGAGTTCATTACGGTATTTTCGTCAAATGCGCATGTGCGTGAGATAAAAATACCGCAAAGTTTCCCAGTAGGGGCAAGATCATTTAAGTCTTAAAAATACCGTATTGAACTCAAGCGAAGCGAACACGCACATAAAAAAAAAACACAAACACAAACTTCGATATGAATGTAAGAGCATGAAACCAGGCAAAGAGCCGCATGCGGGTCGAGAGCTGCGGGTTGGCCACCCCTGACCTACTTTTTTGACACTGGTCATTTCAGTGTTCATTTTTGGAGATTTATTAAAATGAACTGCATAGTAAGTTTGAAGGCATCTGCCCATTAACCCTCCTAAGAGCATTAGTGAGATTGGCAAATGATGTTGAGGCCTGGTAAAGAGTCAGCATTCCACTTCATACCAAAGGTGTTCATTAGATTTGGGGTTAGGGCTCTGGTAAGACCACTTAATTTTTTCCATTCCAAACTTGCCAAACCACATCTTCATTACCATCCCTTAGTGCACTGTAATACTGCATGGAGACCTGCTATTAACCAAGCTTAACTTCATAGGTTAGTTTTTGCTGAATATCGGTGATGAAAATAGTTCCAAACAAAACCACAGTAGAACTCTTGTGTATTTGTTTAAAAAGGTGAACATTTTTAAAACAGTGTAAACTAGTTGTGTAGCAGCACACACAATTCACAGTTCGGTATGCACGTTTTTTAAGTCATGGTTTATTACAATTTCGCTACAGTTAGGAGGAAGAAATGCAAGAAAAATAGCTTTCGTTTTTTATTAAGATTTGTTAACATCAACAGTTGTTGCAATACACATTTATTATATTGATTAAATTGAGTAATCAATTAAATTGGCACAAATTATATAGATTAAATAAAATTTAATGAATGGAAAAATGTGTGTGTGTGTGTGTGTGTTTTAATTTAATATTTAATTTTCTACTCTACTCAACTGTTTTGCTTATTTCAGGATACTTTAACAAATGTCTTCCATTTATCATAAATTTACTAAATTGGTATGCGGAATTGTCAGGATTTTCTCCTTTTAAGAGAAATTCTTGAAGCTGAACATAAAACAGTAAAGAATCCATAGCATTAGCTGCAACCACTTCCTGGTTTAGTGGCAAAGGTTAGCACTATTGATTCTTTAGCGTTTTCATGCATGCGCAAAACTAATCATATTTCTGCTACAGAGTGAGCAGCCACAGTGACACTGCACTCTAGTGTCTTTATCATACCCCTTGCATTGTTGTGTATGTTTTCAAGCTTAATAATAATAATAATAATAATAATAATAATAATAATAATAATAATAATAAAATGCGCTCAAAGTGCGAGTGTAAACTCACACTGTAGTTCACACTCTCAATGACTGTTCATGAACATATATATTCCACATACAGTATAATTATAACCACAATTCCCAAAAGTTGGGACACTGTGTAAAATGTAAATAAAAACAATGCAATGATTTGCAAATCTCATAAACTCCTATTGTTTTTGCAGTAGAAATTAGAAAACAGAGTTTTGGGGGAATGTTGCCCCTTCTGTGTCCCTTACAGGATCCTATCTATAGTTTCCAAAAAGAATCTCGAATTTCAATTTATATGACCACAGAACAGTTTCCTCAGTCCCTTTTTACTATGAGCCTTGGCCCAGAAAAGACAGTGATATTTCTGGATCATGTTCACATATGGCTTCTCCTTTGCATTATAGAGCTTTAAACTACATTTCTGAATCAATATAGATAAAACTCATTTTATTGAAAGTTAACAAACTTCAGTGTATCTTGATTGGTTGCATTAAAAGACTATGGGATCAAGGTATATTTCTCCAATCTAGTTTCTAAATGATTGTTTAAAAAAAACCTACAAAATGCTGTTGTCAGCAAAGTTTATTTGTTTATTTACAGAAGCTCAACCAACTTATATGAGTGTACTTTCTTTTTACCAAGACTGTATTGGTCTTATGTTCAGATGTCCACCAGTCTAGACGATATATTCACTTTAATGTCAGTACATTCTGTATTTTTCCACTACTCATAGTAGAAAATATTTTCTCAGGCTTTAAAGACCAACATAGATAGAGAGAATGTCAATTTCTTTTTGCAGAACTTGTAATATGCTGAATTTATTTAGTCCTTGATGTATCAACAAAGATCTTTATAATCAATAAAACTGAAGTAGTAGACAAGTTGAAATATATAATTATAGTAAAGATGTAATGATAATATTAAAGTATTGTGAGCATGCAGCTAGGGTCCCTGGTGGTCTAGTGGTTAGGATGCGGCGCTCTCACCGCTGCGGCCCGGGTTTGATCCCTGGTCAGGGAACCAACCCCAGCCACTCTTAGTGCCGGTCCCAAGCCCAGATAAATGGGGAGGGTTGTGTTAGGAAGGGCATCCAGCGTAAAATTGTGCCAAATCAAACATGCGGATGATCCGCTGTGGCGACCCCTAATGGGAGAAGCCGAAAGAAAGTTATTGTGAGCATGCAGCTAAGCAGTTGGTACTTGTAAAAATCACTTGCCTTTGCATAAAGTTCCACAAAATATTACTTATTCGGTACAGTAACAATACCATAACATGCTTATTAACAGATACAGTAAAACCCCGTTGTACGAGCAACCTATTGTAGGAGCAAACTGAGATACGAGCAAACTTGCTCGCAAAATTTTACCCTGTTTCACGAGCAAATTTGGAAGGCACGAGCAAGCCCACGCTGCCGGTTCACTGTTTTCAGTGGAGGGTCGCATCAGTCTCTTAGTTAATGACGTATTACTCGGTCACTCTCGTTGTTCAGTGCAGCAAAAACTTAACTTTTTTTAGTTTTATATTTTTATTTCACTAGAAATCTTGAAAAATGTCTCCCATGTAAATCAGTGATTGTGCTGTGAAAACGAAAGTAAATAGAAATACCATGGAAACCGAGGAGGTTATGAGCGTGGTGCGCGTCTCACATTCACAATCAACCACTACCACATGGGTAAGTGTTATGCGAGAAACAGAGGCGGAAGCCGAAGTCAAAGCAAAGTTTATTTTGCAAAAACGCGCACACGCAGTAACTGGGATGTAATCCAGTGGTGCGCGGTGGGAGCGCAGTCCACTAGTCCAGAACTGGATGAGAAGCAGTCTGTGTAATATCCAAAGGAGCGCGTAGGAGACGCGTGCCGCTGACCACAAGCACGGGTGAATCGTGACATGTACAGCCAAACCATTGATAATAACGGACAGCGAGTGAGGGTGAATGAGGGGTTTATATATGGTTGGGCGATGAGTGCTAAACGAGAGTCAGGTGTGTGATTAGTAAGCCGGCGAGCAGCTCCGTGTGGGCGGGGCACGCACTGGAGAAGAATCAGGGAGCTCCCTGACAGTAAGTGTTAAATTATGTTTACATTACGGTAATTTGCGCTGTATTTGTTTGTTAAAATAGGCTACAATTACTTTTTAAGTGCAGAAATAAGCGATCGAATGAGATCTCGGAACGGATTAAATCACTTTTACTTTCGTTCTTATGGGGAAAATCAGTTCGAACATACGAGCAAATGGACCTACGAGCAATTTTCAAGAACGAATTATGCTCGTACAACGGGATTCCACTGTAATACACAATACTACAGTACATGTAAGAACCTAGCGGTTTAAGAAATTTCACTTAGTCCTATTCACTGAACAGTAAATACAAAAGTGCTTTTGTACATTAGACAGGCCTCTTCTGTATTACTGTTTCCCATTAAATATTACACAGAAGTTAAAACCAACAGCTCCTGAAAATCTTTATGTAAACAAATCCACATATAAATGAACCTGCATCACAGCATTCTTCATCATTCATCACAGCATTCTTCATCCAGCCTTTGAACTGGTAGATATCTATACAAATATTAGGATGACTACATTTCAGCTGAACATACAGCCAAATGTTTAATTGAGCAATAATCCTGGCTGACAGTTAGATACGTACATTAGATATCTACCAGTTCAAAGGCTGGATGAAGAATGCTGTGATGCAGGCTCGTTTATACGTGGATTTGAGAGAAAGAATGAGAATAAGGCAAGAGTCTCTTTCTTTAAACTCTTTCTTTATTTTATTTGTATGATCTTAGTCTAAATACCACCACTGTTGAATTCATAAAGGTGTTGATGAAGTTTCTAAACAGCATGGCTATGACAATAATTCCACTTGATTTCAGCTGTATGGAGTACATGTCACATTATCTAAGCAGAATAACACTGTCCTAAATCCAACCAAATTTAACAACCTAATGCAGTGCTGCATTTGTCCTATGGTTTGTCTGCTACTCTATCATGTGCTAGTTTGACTCATCATATGTAAGCTCAGTACCTTGTGAGGAATTTGATAACACCAAACAGCTTGCTGTAAGGTCTGCTGTAAGGTCTGCAATTAATATGAACAGTTAGTTATGGTGGCTTAGGGCTCTGAATGTCATGAACAATTTTGCAATCAGTTGTCTAAAGGTGAACAGTTGATGACCTCAACAATTATGGAAATACAATTAAAGAACATTTGGTTTCACCCAGATAGTCTGGTTCTTTTCATACAAATTTTTCTCATACTCATACTCTCTATGGGAATTTTTCTTTCCACTGTCACCACTGGCTTGATCATTGGTGATATTACTCATAGAAACAAATTTCTGACATTCAAATTTAAATTTGCAGTCTATATACTGTACATTTAAGCAACAATTTTAGTGTATCTCCTCAAGTTAAATACTATATAAATTAAACTTGGATATACTTTAGTCAGTGTGCACATTGTATAGCAGTACAGATTTTTGTGTCCTTTGTTAAATAGCTTTAATAATAATAATAATAATAATAATAATAATAATAAATATCCAGGCTTTTTCCTTTTCCTTTCTATCAGTGCTCCACTGACCCACTTGTATAAGTCTGTGCATTGTGCACATGCATGTATACAATTCTCTTTTGTCCTTACACTGCTTTCAGCCTGAGCTCAGAACAATTACTTACTGCACTCAACTGATCTAAGCCACTGTTGAGCACATTTATTACAAAGTAGCATTGATATGCCTTTAGAACGACCGCTGAACTAACAACCATGGCCTTCCTGCCTTTTGGATAAGGGGAAACTCTAAACTAAAACAGTGTTTAATAAAGAGGAGAGCTCCACTGCTCAGTGTAAGATACATGTCCAGCACCTTCACTATAGCAGTTTGATAATAACAGAAACCCAATTCCAAATCTATATTCAGAAACACAATGCATTCTTCTTCCAAAGATATATCATTCCTATAATGTATGAGGTGAAATGTTATTGTAATGTGTTAATTACAACAGGAAGATATTGTTAGTTGTCTTCAGGTGTGGTTGAATCGTGTGCTGTGACTTTAAGCGTGTATTGGCACGCGGTACCGGGCGAACAGACATACCTTGGAGAGTTGGCGGGGGGCAGGACCACCGAACAAACCCGAACTCGAGGTGATGGAGATGGCACCACGCCGGCCCAGGACGTGTTTCGGTACTGGCCGGTCCAGTGGTAGCACCGGCAGCTGGTAACATACTTCCATTGGTTTCTCAGGCGATACGACGAATGAATGTCAAATTAATCGGGCAAAAACATAACAAAAGTGCAGTGATCCATTTAAAGCGTTACGAGTCGTCGCATAAAAGTTTGATAAGATATCTATCAATGAGCTGGCGGCGTGTTTGACTCGTCCCGGGTTTGGCTCTGTCCCATAATTCAGTCTTTAGTGTATGTCCGATAGTTGAAAACCAGGCCGCGTACCAAAACACTATTCACTACCACTATACGCTTCCTTATATTAGTATGCGGAAACAAATATGTACAATATATTCCACAATCCGTCCATTCTTGTCGAAGGTCTAAAATACATTCCAACATCAGACCATTTCCTGAGTTTAAATGTTTAAAAAAAAATCTCAGCACAGAAAACGATGTCTGTAACTCGTCTGATCCGCTGTCCGATCCGCAGCTGGAATAAGTGACATAAGTTACGAATACACAGACACTCGCGCTCCAGGCGGACTTCCAGAATCTACATAGGCCTCATGCTAGAGAAAAAAAACATCTGACTGTTTTGGAAAAGACAAAACTGAATGGTACAACTAGTTGTTCGGTGATACACATCTCCACGCAACTCCTTTCGAAACCACTGAAAAGCCAAAGGGAGGTGGGATCTTGCGACTTAAAGCCGCACAATCGGACTCGTCAGATAGGAATACAGGCCCACCACCTGCTCGTACTGGATGATTATTTAACCATTTCTTTCAGAAAAAAAGTTTGTTGATTCCAGACTTCTAAAAGGCACTGAAGCGATCGAATAAAAAAACAATTAAATGAAATACTGACAGAACGTGTGGCGTCGTTCAAGGAATTTAAGGTAACGATGATCAAGAGGGATGTATGTAGGACAGTTAAACAAGCAATAATTCTTATTTAGCGGGTATTTTATCTGACAGATTTTCACTTTAATTATTTGGGCGATTGCAGCGAAGCCTAGTGGCACCATGTGGCCTGTGGGTCGAGATGATTTCTGCAAAAAAGATTTAAAAGTCCATTTAATCTAAACACTACAGATCTGCACAGTCACTTCTTTAAATAGTTGTTCCTGATTTTTAAACGACTCTCCTGTTTAGTTGGGAGATGAAGCCGCTCATTCTTGGTGGATTAGACTGTGTAGCCAAAATAGCTACTCCAGTTCCATAAAAGTTGGTAGGCTGTGTAAAATGTATGTTTTGCTCCTAAACCTATATATTTTATTCCCAACTTTTTTGTTATTGAGGTTATACATGAGGTTTTTTAACCCCTTGGGGAATTAAACCGTCTGTGTGTGTGCATGCTTAATAATGGCAAATAATGATGACTATGGTTGTGCTTCAACGGGGTTTCTGCTTGTATTTGCCATTTCCTAATTTTTGGCTTGTCCACCATCCTATATTTTACATTCTTACTATTTAAAATGCAATTTAATATCCATTTACCTTGAACCACAGCGACCTTCAATTATCGTTCTGATCAGAAATCCAGCTTACATTGAGCTACCACCTCCCCCTTGCTCTGTTTTCAGAAATCAATCAGACTTTCACAAGTCTGACTTTTTTAAAGATAAAATGACAATTCTCAATAGACACACATAATTTTCCCCCTTTTGCCCCATAGAGTTTATATTGTGTTTTCGTTCTGTTCTTATACAATGCTACATGCAATACAGTCCCCTTCGAAACTATTGGAATGTCAGGGCCAATTTATTTGTGTAGGTTTTGAGATCAAATTATTAATATCTGAAGACAGTTTGGAATGTTTTACTTTTTTTGTATTTACATATAGATGTGATGTAACATCTAATTTATAACATAAACATATAACTTTTCAGAAAAAAATTATATTTACATACATTTTGCATTTAGTAGCATTGCCTGTTAATTCAAACACTGGTGAAATTTCTCACAATACTTGCCAAAGTTTTTCCTTATTCTTTCTGACAGAACTGGTATAACTCTGCCCAACTTCTGGAGGGAGTTTTCTTTATTTGGAAACCACTTGCTGTGCTTGAGGATGGTTCCAGATGAACAGCCTAAAGATCCATAAGGCTACACTGGAGGGTTAAACAAAAGAATCATGAAGGTGGATTTGGACTGCAATTAATATGAACAGTTAGTTATGGTGGCTTAGGGCTCTGAATGTCATGAACAATTTTGCAATCAGTTGTCTAAAGGTGAACAGTTGATGACCTCAACAATTATGGACATACAATTAAAGAACATTTGGATTCATCCAGATAGTCTGGTTCCTTTCATACAAATTTTTCTCATACTCATACTCTCTATGGGAATTTTTCTTTCCACTGTCACCACTGGCTTGATCATTGGTGATATTACTCATAGAAACAAATTTCTGACATTCAAATTTAAATTTGCCGTCTATTTACTGTACATTTATGCAACAATTTTAGTGTATCTCCTCAAGTTAAATACTATATAAATTGAACTTGGATATACTTTAGTCAGTGTGCACCTTGTATAGCAGTACAGATTTACTGTCCACTGAAAATAACGCAACATACGGCCATTATTGTCAAAATACCTGCCAACATAAGTGAATACATCCTAAGTGAGCATGTCAAATCTGTGTCCAAAGTGTCACTGTTTTGTGAGCACCATTGATATCAAGCACTGCCTTAATACTCCTAGGCATGGAATTCACCAGAGCTGCACAGGTTGTTGCTGAGATCCTCTTCCACTTCTCCATAATGACATCACCAAGCTGCTGGATGTTAGACACATGGTGCTTCTAAACCTTCCGCTTGAGGATGACACACTCAGTAGGGTACAGATCATATGGAGACATACTTGGCCACTCCATCACCTTCACCTTTAGCTTCCTCGGCAAGGCAGTTTCATTTTGGAGTTGTGTTTATTATGTGGGGAAAACTGCCCAGTTTCTGAAGGGAGGGCATCATGTTTTGGTTCAGAATGTCACTGTACATGTTGGAATCATGTTTCTCTCATTAAACTGCAGCTCCCCAGTACCAGCAGCACTCATGCAGCTCCAGAAAATGATGCTACCACTATCATGCTTGACTATAGGCAAGACACAGTTTTCTTGGTACTCTTTACCAGGCCATCGCCACACATTCTGGACACTATCTGAGCCAAACAAGTTTATCTTAGTCTCATCAGACCACAGGTTGTGTTTTTTGGTAATTCATGCTCTTGGACATGTTGTCTTCAGCAAACTGTTTTGCAGGGGACTTAATTTTGTGATCAACCCTTGCGAGGCCAGTTCTGAGTGGAACCCGTCTTGAAAAGCCACTCTATGACCATGACCACTGTACTGTAACTCAGTTTTAGGGTTTTACCTATCTTTTTATATCCTCTGCCATCTTTGTAAAGAGCAACAGTTTTAATTCTCAAATCCTCTGAGAGTCTTTGCCATGAGGTGCCATGTTGAACATCCAGGGTTCAGTATGAGAGAATTGTACTCAAAGCACCGAAGTTTAACTGCTCTAATACAAGATACACAAATTTGTATGGTCCTGTCAAGCATATAAATATATGAACATGATGGACATGTGATTTTGCATGGTTGAGCTTAGGGTGTACCCACGTTTGTTGCCAGCTATTTTGACAATAATGGCTGTATGTTGAGTTATTTCTAGATGGCAGTAAATCTGATCTGCTATGCAAACTTCACAGTGACTTTTCTAAAAAATATATCCAAGTTTAATTTCTATAGTATTGTCCCTTGTATATATATATATATATATATATATATATATATATATATATATATATATATATATATATATATATATATACTAAAATTATTCTTGAAATGTGAGGGGTGAACTCACATTTAAATTAACTGGATTTAAGCAAGGATTTAGGCCTTTATTATTAGGCCTTTATGACTACTGAAACAGAGGGTTAAAAGCTGTACAGCATTGTTCGCTGTGAAACACAGCAATTAAAAAATTAAATGGACATAATTTTTGTAATTGCTAGAAAAGCAAACAGAAAAAAAGGCATGAAACTTTAATGACTGCAAAGCTGGACACATTTTATTATTTATAATAAGCAGTATATCTTGAATAGGAAAACAAAAAAATACTAAATTCATTAGAAAAAATATTATAGTAGTAAAACAAAATTATAAAAGAAGACCATATTAGCATCATTTGAATGGATGACTGCCTTTCTTAAAATTAAATAATAACATTTACATTTATGGCATTTGACCATTGTCCAGACGACAAAAGTCTCTATCAATAAACACATACTGGTCCTGGTCCATTAAAACACAGACTACGATTTTTTTAAACAGTAGAAGAGGTATGTCTTTAGACATTTAAAAACTGCTAAAGGGTCTGCTGTTTTGATATTAAGTGGAAGTTTGTTTCACTATCTAGTGCTAGAACTGTAAAGGTTTTAAAGTATTTTTTCCTTGTACCCTGAAAGATGTTTGGACCAATCTAGCAGAGCTAGAGGATTAGAGGGAGTGTGATGCAGTGTGGTTTGAGATAAGTGCTGGGAGATAGATGGGTCCTGGTTCATTTATAGCTTTAATGGTGAGTGTAGCAAACAACTCTGGCCAGAGCATAAAGTTTCAACACGCTGCATTTATTTTCTGGATGGACAATGTTATTGCGTTTTTGGCAATCCACCGCACTGCTCCCACAAGCTCCAGCCTTGCAATGTACTTTGTATTGTCACCAACAGGCCAGTGCAAACCACCCCATTGTCAATGTTTTCACTACAGTTCTCTGTGCTTCTTTGCTGACTCTTGATATGGCAGCTTTCTGCC
Source organism: Silurus meridionalis (assembly GCF_014805685.1). NCBI lineage: Eukaryota > Metazoa > Chordata > Actinopteri > Siluriformes > Siluridae > Silurus > Silurus meridionalis. The sequence continues at coordinate 11,568,837 of NC_060903.1, forward strand.
TTGTTACAGTCAAGTCTGGCCTCGAAGCTGGGCCTGAAAATGACCAAAAATATTTGCCAACAATCTTATAGGAGAGACATTTGAAAAGAATGAAAAGTTCAAGAAAGCTTTGTAGTTCTTTCAACCATATACAGTTTAGTACACTGTGAAACAAAACAGCATTTCCACAGGACCAAGGTGCTACAACAAACAACATAACAAAATATGTTTCATTCTATTCTTTCCTATTAAAATAAATGGGTTAGTGCATGTTCCAGTGCGTACATTACTTTTATTTAACACAACAACGTGTCCCATCCTATTCAGTTCGTGATGCAACAACAACCATCCCAAAAAATGGAACACAAGGAACACAGAACTACACAGAACTCTGAATGTGCAATGACATAGATATCTTGCAATCCTTCCAGAACTTGAATGAGTTTCCTCTGAAATACTTCTGGGGCGGGTCTGATTATTGGTCTAAACATGCAAACACAAGGGAGCTTGAGATGAGACTGTAGCAAATGGTAAATTTACTGAGTGCTTCATTCGAAGCGTAGCCAGGAGCATAGACGCACAGGGAACAAGAGTGGAAGGTAGTCTGGCTGATATACGGTTGTAACTAGTAAATCGGAGGGTGAGTGAAGGGGAATAGGGACCTGGAGGACAGGTGTATGTGATTAGTAGGAGGAGGACAGGTGTATGTGATTAGTAGTAGGAGGACAGGTGTATGTGATTAGTAGAAGGAGGACAGGTGTAGGTATTTCTGTTTACATGGATTGATGGGTAAAGGATGTTTTGTGAGGGGTAGGTATATGAAGTATAAAATTTAATTTGTTTGTTCTGTGACACACAGTAAAACTGTTAAGGTCTAGATGTACACTGAACAGGCATACCATTATGGCCACCTGCCCAACATTGTGTTGGTCCCTCTTTTGCTGCCAAAACAGCCCTGACCCATAGAGACACAAGACTTGACCCCTGAAGGTGTGCTGTGATATCTGGCACCAAGAAGCAGCAGATGCATTAAGACATGTAAGTTTCAAGTTGGGGCCTCCATGGATTCGACTTACTTGTAAAGCACATCCCACAGATGCTCGATTGGATTAAGATCTGGGGAAATTGGAAGTCAAGTCAACATCTCAAACTCATTGTTGTGCTCTTCAAACCATTCCTGAACCATTTTTTGCTTTATGGCAGAGTGCTTATTCTGCTGAAAGAGCCCACAGCCATTAGGGGAATACTGTTTCCATATAAGGGTGTACATGGTCTGCAACAATGATTAGGTCATACATGTCAAAGTAACATCCACATGGATGGTCAGACCCAGCAGAACATTGCCTAAAGCATTACACTGCCTTCTTTCACACAGCCAGCCTTCGCTCCCCACATGCATCAGTGAGCCATGACCCTGTCTCCGATTCACCACTATTCCTTTCTTAGACAACTTTTAATAGATACAGACCACTGTTGACTGGGAACACACCACAAGAGCTGCAGTTTTAGAGATACACTGACCCAGTCTTCTAGCCATCACAGTTTGGCCCTTGTCAAACTGGCTCAAATCCTTACACTTACGCTTGCCCATTTTTCCTGCTTCTAACATCAACTTTAAGAAAAAAATGTTCACTTGCTGCCTAATAAACCAACCCACTAAAGTGCCATGATTATGGTGTTAAGTTAATTAATTAATGAATTAATTATTTGTTTATTATTAATTAAGTTAATAGGTCTGCTTATTTTAGCATACTGTAACAAATGTCTTCATTCCTTCCATCCTTCATTCATTCACTTCCTCGATATGCACAATTGTCAGGATTTTCTCCTTTTAAAAGAAACTATTGAAGCTGGACATAAAACGTTAAAGAATCCATAGCATAGCTAGCGCTATAGATTCTTCAGCGCTTTCATGCATGCGCAAAACAAATCTTATTACTAATACAGAGTGAGTAGCCATAGTGACACTGTATTTACTCTAGTTTCTTTCTGTACACCAGGTACTGTTGTGTATGTTTTCAAGTTTAATAATAATTTAGAAAATGCACTCAAAATGCGAGGCAGAGACTAAACAAACTTGTGGTCTGCCACTTAAACATTCCTAGGAGATTTTAGAAACTATGTTCAGCTTGTAAAAAGGACTGCGCTTGGTACATGTGCTTTGAACCAAAAGCCATGTACCCAAAAATGTCGGTATGAATACGTATCGTTACACCCCTAATGTATATTAGTATTATTAATTGTTAGCTTATTATATGGTACGTTTATCTTTCTGAAGATATTAGGTGAAATGGAATGGTGTGTTGAATTGCAAACACAATTAAAGTGTAAACACAAGCAAAAAAATTAACAGATGTAAAGTAGTGCTTATGGATATGAATAGTGGTCTATGGTCATTTAATTACTGAAGTTCTATTAATTAATGAGATAATTCCAAAACAGGCAAAATTAATGTCCTAACACTAAAATTAATTCAATTCAATTCAATTCATTTTTATTTGTATAGCGCTTTTAACAATGAACATTGTCTCAAAGCAGCTTTACACAGATAATGTGGTGATTAAACATAAATATGTTCTGTGTAAGTATGTTTGTCCCTGATGAGCAACTGTGGCAAGGAAAAACTCCCCGAGATGGCATAAGGAAGAAACCTTGAGAGGAACCAGACTCAAGAGGGAACCCATCCTCATCTGGGTTGCACCAAATGTCCATTTGAAGCAGATATACAATGTTGTGGGGTACAGTGATGATGATCAGAAGCAAACTGCACTCCCGAGTCAGTGCAGCAGACCGCCGACACCAACTACAGTCCAATCCGTCCTCAAAGCACCCATTCTACTCCGAATTAAGAGACCGTCCCGAGCTGCACAGAAGTGTGAAGATCCAAGGAGGGAGAGGGGCAGGAACACTGGTCACTGGAGCCTCAGGAGCATGTTTAACTCGACCGAAAGAGAGAGAGAGAGAGAGAGAGAGAGAGAGAGAGGGTGACGGAAGAGAAGGATATGGATTATTAAGTGTAACTATTGGTGTACGAAAGTTAATGTCACTGTGCAGTTTGGACTCGCAAGACTCGCTATGGCAGCATAACTAAAAGGGAGAACCAGAAGGTAACACAGACATGAGGGATCTCTGGGATAAGAGACGACCCACCACACCACCGTCAACAAACCTGAGTGAACGTGTGAATGTGAGGGGACGACAGCATACAAATATACCAGTTCACCAAACACTCTATATCCATGTTCCCTCCAGATCTGTGCCTTTACCTAAGAGAAATCTACTGATAAAAGGCTTGACTAAATAAATACGTTTTCAACCTCGACTTGAACACTGAGACTGTGTCTGAGTCCCGAACACTGATTGGAAGGCTGTTCCATAACTGTGGGGCTTTATAAGAGAAAGATCTGCCCCCTGCTGTAGTCTTCATTATTTGAGGAACCAACAGATAGCCAGCACCTTTTGACTAAAATTAGTCAAAAATTAAATGTTCCCTTTTACTTTTTTTTTTTTAATTTTATTTTCATTTGAAACATCTTGACCTTTGAACCTGTCAGAATTAGTCACTGCACTTGAGTGCTTCTCACACACTCCTGTGGTAAATTTTGTGTATCTTTAATGCAGCCCTGGTTCAAACCCCTAGGCCTTATACTGGGAGGACACTTTCTGGGCCTTATACTGGGAGGACACTTTCTGGGCCTTATACTGGGAGGACACTTTCTGGGCCTTATACTGGGAGGACACTTTTTGGGCCTTATACTGGGAGGACACTTTTTGGGCCTTATACTAGGAGGACACAAGGTTTTGCATGAACATGTATAGTCCATTCCAGCTCCAATACACATTCTTTAAAGCATGTCAAAGAAGCTCAAAATTTCATTTCACATTTCACTCAAGTTAATAAGACAATAATATCATTTGTACTGAAAGTGTTTTATTAGTCAATAGTAATCTTAAAATTTGGTCCACAAATTAAAACCAGACATCCTCTTAAAATGTAGTACATTTAAACTTTCTTTTTAAAACCATTCATAATTTTTTTCAACTATAAGCCCGTTTTAGGGGTATTTTATGGCTGAAATTATAAATGTTTATTTCTAGTGATTTTGGGGTGTTTCAGGGTTTTGTGGAAGGGGCGACGTTACGCTTTGTCTGGCCTCAAGCATTCACTTTTCATATATGGTCACGCAATCATGACCGCGTAGACGTGTGTGTGCTAAAAACAGTGCGCTCCATGACACCGCGGGAGGGGGAGCAAAAGTTTTAGCACTCGGGCGATGCATTCCTCCCACAGTGACACGGCACTATTAACACATTTCATTTCGTTGCCAGAACTAGGTCGTTGTTGCCGGTCAAAGAGGGGGGAAAATTGCGCATTTCTCTCGGTGTTAGAAACGTTCTTTGGAACAATCGCATTCCAGAAACCGCGACAGCATGGACAGCCTGGAAAAGCAGCTGATCTGCCCGATCTGCCTCGAGATGTTCACCAAGCCGGTGGTGATCTTACCCTGTCAACACAACCTCTGCCGGAAATGTGCCAATGACATATTTCAGGTAGTGAGTCCTAGACATATTTTATTATGTTTGTAGTCTACAAAGCCATTGTTATTGTCGTTATACTTGCACATTTGTTTAGACGTTCATTTGACACCATGCGGTATTACAATATACTGTTGTGTCAACAGTGTACTTCTGTAAGGCCACATTCACAAAATTGCTTTCGAAAACATGGGAAATTAATCCCATTTAAAAATTCAATCATAATTAAATAAATAAAATAATTTTAAGCCTTTTTGACATTTCCATATCCATTGCACTTGTTCAACGATTATACCGAAATATCATAAATTACATGAGTTCACTTCGTTTGCTGTTAACTTTTCTATACAAGCACAATTTTTTTTTGCCAGCAAAAATTATCTTAGGTTCTGTCACATTTTCATCAACTTAATTTTTATAGCAATAAGTAAAATGGAGAAGGCAATAAAAAGGAACAAAATCCTAACTTGGGTCAGTGGCCTTTGAACTAGGCAAAGGTAGGCAGCTATTTAGAGAGCATTAGATACAAGTGTTGATCAAAAATATACATTTGTTGCAGGATAGAAATAGAGTAAAAATAGAGTAAAACAATACAATATATAATTGAAAAAAAAATAGAAACAAATACAATAAATATGTTGGCAAATATAGAAATTATTTAAATAAATCATTTAAATTGAAATATACTGTATATATATATATATATATATATATATATATATATATATATATATATATATATATGTAGGCATCTAACTCTCTTAACTCTGAGGTAATGGCTGATGTCCTTTTATCTTGGCACATACAGATTCTGCTTTTATCGAGGTAGTCACACTTATTGATACTGAACTTATCTTAGATTTTTCATAAGCAACATCTGTCTACTGATGGTTTTCTTCATGATTGGATCAAGTTTTTGAACACTGATTTACTATTGTGGAACAAAAACAGCTACATATTGAAGTATTGCTCTGAAACTAAACAAATAGTATGTGGGGTCGCTTGATTGTCAACTTGACAATGATACCCTGCATTCTTCTTTATATGGCCAATTTTTGTGAAAGGGTTTTTCCATCACCAAACAAGAAGTTCTGTAATCATATACATTAGTGATCTTCCATTTCTTTTAATATTATTGAGCTTGGCAGTGCATTCCTTCTTTATAAGAATGTACCAAATTTTTTATTTCGGCCACTGCCATCTCTTTTATAGGCCGATTTTCTTACCTAAAGATGGCCTTTATGAGTGCATAATTGGGACACCTTTGAGTGTTCCTATTAACAGATCCAGACCTTTTATCTAATTAGCTTGTTATAAAATAAAGAGGAAACATGATACAGATGGCCATTAAACTGCAGTGGCGTGTCCAATTTCTAAATGATTAAGTGAAGAAGTCTAACTTTATTATTTTTTTTAATTTATTTAGTTTTTAAAGTTCATTTATATCTGGAAGTATATGGTATTCTGATTCTGAAAAGAAGACTGATTGCACTATGTATTTTGGTGTGTGTATGTGTGTGTATGTGTCTTTATAGGCTTCAAATCCTTATTTGCCTACACGTGGAGGTTCTACATTAAGTTCTGGTGGTAGATTTCGATGCCCTTCCTGCAGACACGAAGTGGTTCTAGATCGTCATGGTGTTTATGGACTACAACGGAATCTGCTTGTGGAAAACATAATTGACATGTACAAGCAGGAGACAATCAGGTACTTCTGTACTTTACTTCAATAACAATACAAACCACTCCACCAAGCCAAAGAAAATACAGGAAATCAGTCATATCTTTAACAGAACATATTCTACTCAGTCACATCTGGACTGTCTTAAAGAGCAAAAGGGACTATGCATTAGCTAGAAGATGTATTTGATGTTTAACTTTTCTTGAGTCCTTGGCTCTTTAAAAGAGTGGTTGTAGTGGTTAATGTCAGTGGAATGTAAAAAAAAATGGAATATTTAAAAGCTATACAAATTTGTCTGAATCTTACGGTGGCCGAGAAGTGCAAAACACATTAACAAATCCAAAAACAAATTAACAATGTATATGTTGAATGACAGGTGTCTCGTCCAATGATCGGTAAGTTTCCATTCACCATTCCATTCAACTATACCTACCTTTTCCGTTTTGTCTGAATTTTGTCGTTGTGTTTTCGGATTTGTAAATTTGTTTTTTGCATTTGTTAATTTGTTTTCGGATTTGTTAATGTGTTTTGCACTTCTCGGCCACCGAGTGGAACAGAGTGGACTGCAGAACCCCTGGTGTAAATAAACCTACCGCTTACCATCAAACTCTACATGAAAACCCAATGATTTGGTGATGATCATCAGAAATATTTAAATTAATGTTTAAATAAATAACATTTTCTCTCTCTCTCTCTCTCTCTCTCTCTCTCTCTCTCTCTCTCTCTCTCTCTCTCTCTCTCTCTCTCTCTCTCTCTCTCTCTCACAGTACAAATAATAAAGCAGAGCCGCAGCAGAAACCAACTGTAATGATGTGCGAGGTACATGAGGAGGAGAAGATAAACATTTATTGTTTGTCCTGTTCTGCTCCCACCTGTTCTTTGTGCAAAGTGTTTGGTGCTCATCAAAACTGTGAAGTTGCACCACTCAATACTGTCTATGAGAGCCAGAAGGTAAGACAAACGTCAACCCAGTTTACTGCACTGTTTATATGTATCTTTGCTGTCCCCTGCTGGGTTTAATTCAGCCACATTGGAGGATTTTTGACCATGAACGGCTTGTTTAAGGTCATTCCACAGAATATCAATTGGAAGTCCAGACTTTGACGAGGCCACTCTAAAAGATTCAATTAGTTTTTTTTGTGAGCCATAAAATAGTGGACTTGATGGTGTGTTTTGGATCATTGTCCTACTGCATAACCCAAGTGCGTTTTCGCTTGAGTTCATGAACTGATAGGCATTCTTCTGCAGGATATTCTGATAGAGGGCAGAGTTCATGATTCCATTAGTAATGGAAATCTTCCAGGTTCTAAATCTGCATAGCAGCCCCAGACCATCATACTACCACCACCATGTTTGACTGTTTTTATGATGTTCTTTTTAAAAAATGCTGTGTTAGTTTTAAACCAGATGTAATGGGACACAGACCTTGAAAATGTTTAACTTTTTATCTCATCAGTCCACATAATATTTGCACAAAAGTTTTGGGCATAATCAAGATGGTTTTTGGCAAAGTGGGGCCTGCAGTTTTTTAGATGTTGTTCTGGGTTTGTTTATGATCTCCGGGGTAGTTGTTGTTATTTTGGGGTAAGTTTGGTAAGATGGCCCCTCCTGGGAAGGTTCACCTCTGTTCCAAGTTTTCTTCATTTGTGTAATGGCTCTCACAGTGGTTCACTGGAGTCCTAAAGCTTTGTAATCCTTTGATGAATCTGCAAAGTCAATCACGTTGTTACCTGTCTGTCTCTAAGTGATTTCTTGATTTCCCAGGTCTGCCAGTAATCAGGCCAGTAAATCGAAATTATGCCTCAGCGAAAGTGTGCTATAAACAAGGAAAAAGTGCAGTCCAATTAAATATTATTTTATTATGTGTGCATGTGTGTGTGTGTGTAATACACACACATGCTGCGCTGCTCAGCTCTTTCTCTCTCATGTATCTAATTTCTCCCCTTTTATCTTTGTGTCCACTCACTTCAGAACACTAGGTCTTTAACATTCACTTTCCCTGACTCCATCCTCCATTTACACACCAGAGCGTGACCACATCCTCTGCTCCCCAGTCATATTGATCCAGAATACAGCCTGTATCAAATGTAGAACAGTGCACCACACTCTCTCTGATTCTCTAGCATTGCTCAAATGGCCCCAATCTCTTATTGTTGTTATGCAAGGAAGGTATGCATTAAGACTTTTTCTTGCATTAACAGTCTATTCTGGGACTTCTGTCATGCACTAAACCTTTCCCAAACAGCTGAATCATGAAGTCTACCACTTCATGGAGTATTAAAATACAATTTTTGTCTAAATAAATTTTTGTCCCTGTGTTTTTCATACTATACTACCTACACAACAGTTCTTACAACTGATCTCACTTTAGGTCTGTGACCCAGTAAAACATTATTAGACTATATTTATTAATAGAAACTTCAAAGCAATGTTGATTTTAAATAAGAGCATATGAAAAAGGCCAAATATATAAATAAAAAATTAATGCAGTTTTCTACATGGCAGTTTGTTAAAATTAACAGTCTTCACTTAAGTTTTTGTAGTTTGCTAGATTCTTGTAGCTTTAGCTACAAAAACTGTGATCTTAACTGCTTTTTTAAAATAATTTTTACCTTCACGTCCAGCCACTTCTATACATCTATACTCTTCTGTACTATTTACATTTTCAAGGGCAGCGGTGGCTCAGCAGTTAAACTCTGAATTCTGGATACATGGTTGCTGTATTATGTCTGATCTGTGCACATATCCCAGCTTCCTAACAAGCTTAGTGTGAAAATAAAGGCTTCTCCTCTACCAGGCGTAACATTTTTCTCCTAATTTGGTTTGAGCATCCCACTATATTCTGGAAGAGAATTCTGACCTCAGACTTGTAGAAGCTGATTTTTATTCCTTCTTCCCACTCAGTAGTGTGTTTTAGAGGTCCAATGTACTTTCCTCTTGAGCAAGTCACATGATAAAAACTGGTATATGCATATAAAATCAAAAGTAAATAAAAGCATATACTTTATGTTGTGTGTTACATGTTTTACATGATTTAAATACATTTGTCTTCTTCTTCTTCTTTTTATTCTTTTGGCTGCTCCCATTAAGGGTCGCCAAAGCGGATCATCGACATCGAAACTTCTCCACTTTCACCACTTCTTCCCCCTGCAATCACACCACTCCACTGCCCACCCTCTTATTCACACACATATACTCTGTCTTATATCATCCACAAACATCATAGTCTATTGCAGGGGTGTCAAACTCAGGCCCGCAGGCCAAATCTGGTGTAATTATATTTGGCCCGCGAGATCATATCATGTGTGTATTAGAGCTGGCCTGCCAGTGTATAGCGCATACAACGCTAATACTACAAATCCCAGAATGCTTTGTTAGTGCGCGGGCGCGTCAGTTGAGACCGCTGAAAAACTTCAAGCTGAAAAACTCCGCGTACTCAGCGCTGAATTTACCCGGTGATTTACCGACTTTAAAGCCCAGAAATGCAGATTTGAACTGCTCAGTAATCCGTTTGTGGTTGACGTGGAAAGCGTCCAAATGGATCTGATTGAACTCCAGTGTAGAGACACGCTCAAGTCAAAGTACGACTCTGTGTGTGTTGCACATTTTCCATGTTTCCTCCCCGACACACTGCTCCAACTCCGTGCCCAAGCTGCTCAAATCCTCTCTATGTTCAGCAGCACATATCTGTGTGTGTAACTGTTCTCTTTAATGAAGATGAACAAAACCCCACTCAGGAGTCTCACTGATGAACATCTTCACTCAATCCTGAGGATTTCCTCAGCTCAGAGTCTAAACCCAGACATGATGCTCAGCTCAGAGCCTAAACCCAGACATGATGCTCAGCTCAGAGCCTAAACCCAGACATGATGCTCAGCTCAGAGCCTAAACCCAGACATGATGCTCAGCTCAGAGCCTAAACCCAGACATGATGCCAGGTATCTAAGAAGAGATGCAGGTATCTGACTTCAACCAATCAGAGTAAATCAGAGTGTAGCAAACTGAGCTTGAATGAATGTTGTCTTTATGCTCTTTTTCTACTCCAAGGCATGAACTGTTAATGGTTAAAAGATTGTTTTTATTCTTTTTTTAATTAAAGGAAATTATTATTATTTTTGGTTGTTTTGTTGTTGGTCTGTGAAAAAAGATTTACATTAAAAAGGAATTTGAAAGGCTATAGATAGAGAGAGAGAGAGAGAGAGAGAGAGAGAGAGAGAGAATAAGAAACGAATACCACTGATGTGTGTTTTATTTTAAATTTAATTTCTCATGTGTTTATAATATTAAACTTTGGTTGTTCCAGATTCAGTGTTTATGCAAAACTAAAGTTTGTTTCCATATAAAAAGGTTCAACATTACACATCTGGAGAGACGAAAAACATGCACAATTGCAGTCAATTTTTTAATAAATATTGAGTTTGGCCCGTGACTTCGTCCCAGTTTTTAATTTTGGCTCACTGTGAATTTGAGTTTGACACCCCTGGTCTATGGAAACTTCTGTCTAACCTCGTCATTCAATCTGTCCATCACCACTAAAAGGGCTCAGAGCCAATCCTTGATGCAAACCCACCTCCAACTTGAACCAATCTGTCATTCCTACTGCACACTTCACTGTTTTCACACTGTCCTAATATATGTCAGGGTGTAGGACATATATTAGGACAGTGTGAAAACATACTTCTCTGACACACCTCACGTCCTCATACAATACCTCCTCTCTCGGCACCCTGTCGTACGCTTTCTTTTTAAACAATCTGGTTAAAAACTTCACTCCCATTTCTCACAAACATCTCCACGCTTCTACTGGTATGTCATCTGGTCCAACCGACTTTCCACTCTAATCCTATCCACTTCCATACTCGCACCACACTCTCCTCACTAGTCAACACACTTCCTGCATCCTTTATTGCTCTAAGTTGCAGCACATCCTTTTTAGGTCGGTTCCTCTGCCTGGCCAATCAGTACAAATCCTTCTCTCCTTTCTTGGTGTCCACCTTTTAATACAACTCCGCATATGTTTTTTCTTTGCTTTAGCCACATCTCTCTTCACCATCACAAAATCCCTGCCTGAACTCCTCCCTGAATCTCACACTACAGTCTTCCTCCTTCAGTTTCCATTATTCTTATAATTATACAGTCCTCACACTCCTCCTCTTCTTCTTCAACTCTATTAGGATTAGTATTAAGACAAATTTGTTTGACATTTTAGTTCACAATCTGCAAAACTATTTAATCTTAATATTTATTTTATACACAATGTAAATAACAGTGACAATGCCATTATGATGCACGTTATCACAATTTTGCAAAATGACGCATTGTGTCACTGTGTATCATTACATCCCTATCTAGCACTGAAAACATAATTTCTGATGTTATTAATGTTTTAACCATCATATTGCATTTTGTTTTTTATGAGAGATTAAAGGATAATACCCAGCATATGTGAGAAAACTGAAGGTATCTAAGGTTATTAGTAGACTTACATTTTAAGCTCAGAATGACAAGGATGTATAGATAAAGGGTTTCTTCTGACCAAACGTAAATTTAGTCTGCATACCACTGCTTTGCTTGTTTCTGTTGTAGGCTACACTATCAGCAGTGTTCATCTACAGTAAATATATAAGTAAAACATTTTGGCCTTGCTTTATCTGGGACTAGCTACAGAATATGACTGAAATGACTATACCACTTTCTTTTTATTGTATGCATGTATGTAATGTGTGTAATGTTTTTGTAGGCAGAGTTGTCAGAGGGTGTGGCAATGCTGGTGGGAAACAATGACAGAATTCAGGCCATCATCAGCCTGCTGGAAGAGAGCTGCAGAACAGTGGAGGTATGTGTTTGTCTGTCTCTGTTTTACATGCTAACCAGAGGTGGCAAAATTAAACAAATTGTTCACTCAAATAAAAGTACAGATACTCATGTTTTTAAAGGCTCTGGTAAAAGTAATTTAAGTTAAAGTAAAGAAGTTTGGGCTCTGACATGTTTTCTAATTTTGTTATCCAATTAATGTAGCATGCTGAACAACCACCATATACAGGTGCATCTAAATAAATTAGTGTATGAAATAATTATTAGGACAACTATGATCGTAATGTTCATAACAGCGTGGCAGTGACAAAATTAGATTAGATTAGATTAGATTAGATTAGAATAAGAATAGTATTATAGGACTATAAACAGTAATTTACAGATGTATATGTACTATGAATATAATATACAGATGAATATATATATGTACTATGAATATGAAATACATGAAGCACATGACTATGACTCAAAACTATGAATTAACACGTGGAATTATATACATAACAAAAAAGTGAACTGAAAATATGTCATATTGTAGGTTCTTTAAAGTAGGCATCAAGAGAATGCCAAGAGTGTGCAAAGCAGTAATCTAAGCAAAAGGTGGCTACTTTGAAGAACCTACAATATGACATATTTTCAGTTGTTTCACACTTTTTTGTTATGTATATAATTCCACACGTGTTAATTCATAGTTTTGATGCCTTCAGTGTGACCCTACAATTTTTATAGTCATGAAAATAAAGAAAACTCTTTGAATGAGAAGGTGTGTCCAAACTTTTGGTCTGTACTGTAGATAACATGTTTTTTAACTTAGAAATATTTTTAAGGTGAAAGAAGGCTTTTTGTAACTTGGTTGATATGATTATTTAAAATATAAGTTGCTGTCTAAAATAACTCCCAGGTCTTTTACTGTTAAACTAGTGGTTACAGAACATCCGTCTAAATGCAGGTTGAGATGCTGGAGCTTCTGTATACTGATTTTTGGGCCGACGAGCAAAATCTCCGTCTTATCAGAATTTAATAGTAGAAAGTTATTGGTCATCCAATCTCTTATTTCTTTAACACACTTAGTTATGCAGACTAATTGAGCTGTATCGCCTGGTTTTGATGAGATATATAGCTGGGTATCATCAGCATAACATTGGAAGCTAATTCCATGCCTTCTAATAATATTTCCTAAGGGAAGCATGTATATTGTGAAAAGCAGTGGTCCTAGAACTGAACCTTGTGGCATGCCATAATTTACTAGCATTAACCTGGATAACTCTCTATTTAAGTCTACAAAATGGTAACGATCGGACAGGTGGGATTTAAACCAGCTTAATGCCTGTCCCTGAATGCCGATGTAATTCTGTACTAGGAGGAGATCATGGTCTATAGCAGGGGTGGCCAACCAGTCAGAGACCGAGAGCCACATTTTTTACCGTGTTACCGCAAAGAGGCACATCATACACATGGGCACACATGAACATCACCCATCCCTTCCTATTACACACACACACACACACACACACACACACCTCTGCTTAGCCAGATTTATTGTAAATGTCACACACCAACATAATGACAGAAATTGACTCCTACAGTTCTAAGACCACAGGACAGTAATTTTCAACAATGAACATTGTGTGCACTGTCTCACACACACAAACTCTTAGTTTAACCAAGTCCACAAACAAAAATATAATAATTTACAATAGCGCTTTTCTTTTACTATGCATGTTACTTAGTGGGACTTTTGGCATTCCTTGCCTTGAACAATCCCCTTCAAATCTGCCTCGTATTCCGTTGTTACCACTCGAAGCAATTCTTTCACACGTGTGTCAGTCAGAACAGATCGATCCTTTGATTTCACGTGTTTCATGGTAGAAAACACAGACTGTGGGTTTTTTTTTTATGTGCGTGTTCACTTCGCTTGAGTGTAATACGGTATTTTTGTCAAATGCGCATGTGCGTGAGATGAATATACCGCAGGGGTGGGCAATTAATTTTTACAAGGGGCCACATGAGAAACCTGAATTGTGTCAGAGGGCCACACCAACGATAATATTTTAGGGATGCACCGAAATGAAAATTCAATTCAAAAGGCAATGAAATCCATAATTTTTTGTGTTATGCCTTTTGCCTCGGCACCATCACTGGAAAACTTTCCTGCCTTTTCAAAAACGTCCACTACAGACGGAGTGCGCATGCTCGGATTGACTTTACTTTTCTGCGCCGCGTTCTTCTCATATTTAGAATGGCAATCGGGATGTTTGGATTTTAGGTGATAAATTAAACCCGACTTGGAGAAACTCTTTGCAGATACACCCCCTCTTGAAATTTTAGCATTGCATGTTTTGCAAATCGCTCTCCGCACACCGCAGACATGTTGCTCTTATCCAGATAACCGTGTGCTGCTGCGCTTTTTTATTGCGTCATTACAACTGTGTTTCTGCCGTGTTGTTTCGGTGATTTAGGTATTTCCGAAAATTCTCGGTGCATCTCTGTAATTTATGATTGGCCTCATGCCAAGGTCTGATATACCGCAAAGTTTCCCAGTAGGGGTAAGCCCATTTAAGTCTTAAAAATACCGTATTGAACGTAAGCAAAGCAAACACGCACATTCAAAATCAAACACACAAAAATCGATATGAACGTAGGAGCCGCATGAAACCGGCCAAAGAGCCGCATGCGGCTCGCGATCCGCGGGTTGGCCACCCCTGGTCTATAGTGTCGAATGCAGTACTAAGATCTAGTAAAACCAACAGCGAGATGAAGCCTTGGTCTGAAGCTAAAAGCAGGTCATTAGTGATTTTAACTAGGGCAGTTTCTGTGCTATGATGGGGCCTAAAACCTGACTGAAACTCTTCAAAGATATTGTTCTCTTGCAAGTGGGAACATAACTGGGCAGCGACAATCTTTTCTAAAATCTTAGACATAAATGGGAGATTTGAAATTGGTCTGTAATTCGATAGCATGTTTGGATCCAGATTAGGTTTTTTAATGAGGGGCATAATAACTGCTAACTTGAGGGATTTAGGGATGTGACCTGACGATAGTGAGGAGTTAATAATGTTGAGAAGAGGCTCACCAGCTGTATATAACACTTCCTTCTTTAGATGAATTGGAATGAGATCTAACTGACATGTTGTTGATTTAGCTCTGGTAATAACATTATACAGCTCTTCCTGTCCTATACATGTAAAATGGTCTCAGACACCTTTTGGTTGGAGATAGTCCTTGATGGCTTGCTGCCTCTCCCAGACTGATTAAATTAAGACAATGATTAAGATTGATACAACAGAAATTCTACATCGTACTAAATTACTACTTTTTTTTTATCATATTTAAGCCATTTTGTGGATGAGCTTAATTTGATATAGCGTGGGGTGGAATCTGGGTTGAGGCAGTCTGTAATTCTTACATTAAAATATCATTAAAAAGTTGATTTATTTTAGTAATTCAATTCAAAAGGTGAAACTTGTTTATTATATAGATTCATCACACACAGACGGATATATTTTAAGTGTTTATTTTTATCATTTTGTTGATTATGGCTTACAGCTAATGAAAATACAAAATTCACAGAAAATTGATCAGAAAATTTGAATATTGTTAGAAAGTTCAATATTGGAGACTCGTGGTTACACACTATAATCAGCTAATTAACTCAAAACACCAGCAAAGGTTTTCTGAGCCTTTAAATGGTGTCTCAGTCTGGTTCAGGCTACACGATCATGGGGGAAGACTGCTGCCTTCACAGTTGTCCAGAAGACTATCATCAAGACGAGACACAAAAGGTCATTGCTAAAGAAGCTGGCTGTTCACAAAGTGCATTAATGTAAAGTTGAATGGAAGAAGAAAAAAGTAGTAGCAAAAGGTGAAATGAAGTCCATTCAAGAATTTGGGGGAGATTAAAAAAGAGTGGACTGCAGCTGGAGTCAGTACTTTAAGAGTCCATGGGCTACAGTGTCAAGCCACTCCTAAACAAGATACAACATCAGAGGTGTCTTACCTGGGCAAAGGACAAAAAGGACTGGACTGTTGCTCGGTGGGCCGAAGACCTTTTTTCAGATAAAAGATAATTTTGGAAATTAAGGTCCAAAGAAGAGAGGAGAGGCACAGAATCCAAGTTGCTTGCGGTTCAGTGTATAGTTTGCACAGTCAGTAGTAGTTGGGGAGTTATGTCATCTGCTGGTGTTGGTCCACTGGGTTTATCAAGTCCAAGGTCAGCACAGCCGTCTACTAGGAAGTTTTACCAGGAAGGCCGCCATCAGAGGAACCTGGGCTTCCACAACACGTCAGCAGCGTCACAGAGCGATCGCCTTCATGCCACGCCACATTGCTGCATTAATTCATGCAAAGAGAGCCCCGACAGGGTATTGAGTTCTGTATATGTTCATACTTTTTAGTAGTCCAACATTTCTGTGTCTTTATTTATTTATTTATTTATTTATTTATTTATTTATTTATTTATTTATTTATTGGTCTTAAGTAATATTCTAATTTTCTGAGATACTGAATTTTGATACTGATACTGGTTTTCATTAGCTGTAAGCCATCTTCTTCTTCTTCTTTCGGCTGCTCCCATTAGGGGTCGCCACAGCGGATCATCCGTCTCCATACAATCCTGTCCTCTACATCTGCCTCTTTCACACCAACTACCTGCATGTCTTCCCTCACCACATCCATGAACCTCCTCCTTGGCCTTCCTCTTTTCCTCCTACCTGGTGGCTCCATCTTCAGCATTCTTCTACCAATATAATTCATGTCCCTTCTCTGCACATGTCCAAACTATCTCAATCTCGCCTCCCTCACCTTGTCACCAAAACATCCTACATGTGCTGTCCCTCTAATAAACTCATTTCTAATCTTGTCCATCCTCGTCACTCCCAACGAGAACCTTAACATCTTCAGCTCTGCTACCTCCAGCTCTGCCTCCTGCCTTTTACTCAATGCCACTGTCTCTAATCCATACAACATCGCAGGTCTCACCACAGTCCTATAAACTTTCCCTTTCATTCTTGCAGATACCCTACTATCACAAATCACTCCTGTCACTCTTCTCCACCCACTCCACCCTGCCTGCACTCTTTTCTTTACTTCTAACACACTCCATTACTTTGCACTGTTGACCCCAGGTACCTGAACTCCTCCACCTTCTCCACCTCTTCTCCCTGCAACCGCATCACTCCACTGCCCTCCCTTTCATTCACACACATGTACTCTGTCTTACTCCTACTGACTTTCATTCCCCTTCTCTCCAGCGCATATCTCCACCTCTCCAGGCTCTTCTCAACCTGCTCTACTCTCACCACAAATCACAATATCATCTGCAAACATCATAGTCCAGGAGACTCCTGTCTGACCTCGTCCGTCAACCTGTCCATCACCACTGCAAACAGGAAAGGGCTCAGGGCCGATCCTTGATGCAGTCCAACCTTCACTCTGAACCAGTCTGTCGTACCTACTGCACACTTTACTGCCGTTACACTGTCCTCATACATGTCCTGCACCACCCTCACATACCTCTCTGACACACCTGACTTCCTCATACAATACCACAACTCCTCTCTTGGCACTCTGTCGCACGCTTTCTCTAAATCCACAAATACACAATGCAATTCCTTCTGTCCTTCTCTATACTTCTCCATCAACATCCTCAAAGCAAATAAGGCATCTGTGGTGCTCTTCCTCGGCATGAAACCATACTGTTGCTCACAGATGGTCACCTCTTCTCTCAGCCTGGCTTCCACTACTCTTTCCCATAACTTCATGGTGTGACTGATCAACTTAATTCCCCTGTAGTTACTGCAGGTCTGCACATCTCCTTATGCTTAAAGATCGGTACCAGCACACTCCTTCTCCATTCCTCAGGCATCCTCTCCCTTCCAGAATCCTGTTAAACAATCTGGTTAAAAACTCCACTGCCATCTCTCCTAAACATCTCCACGCCTACCGGTATGTCATCTGGTCCAACCGACTTTCCATTCTTCATCCTCTTAATCGCTGCTCTCACTTCCTCCTTACTAATCCTATCTACATCCTGCTTCACCAACTCCACATCCTCCAACCTTCTCTCTGTGATTTTCCTCATTCATCAGCTGCTCAAAATACTCCTCCACCTTCTCAACACACTCTCCTCACTAGTCAACACATTTCCTCTCCATCCTTTATTGCTCTAACTTGCAGTACATCCTTCCCAGCTCGGTCCCTCTGCCTGGCCAATCGGTATAACTCCTTTTCTCCTTCCTTAGTGTCCAACCTCTTATACAGCTCCTCATATGCCTTTTCCTTGGCTTTCGCCACATCCCTTTTACCTGCTGCCGCATCTCCTTGTACTCCTGCCTACTTTTCTCATCACTCTGTCGATCCCACTTCTGTTTTGCCAACCTCTTTCCCCTAATGCTCTCCTGCACTTCCTCATTCCACCACCACGTCTCCTTGTCTTGCTTTCTATTTCCAGATGTCACACCAAGTACTTTTCTAGCTGCCTCCTCATCACTCCTGCAGTAGTTCCCCAATCATCCGGCACCTCTTCACCACCACTGACCCCTGTCTGACCTCTTCCCTGAACCTCACACTACACTCTTCCTCCTTCAGTTTCCACCATCTTATTCTTCTTTCAATCCTTACATTCCTCCTCTTCTTCTTCGCCTCCAAAACCATCCTACAGACCACCATCCGATGCTGTCTAGCTACACTGTCCCCGCCAACACCTTACAGTCTCCAATCTCCTTCAGGTTGCATCTCCTGCATAGCACATAGTCCACCTGTGTGCACCTTCCTCCACTCCTATACGTCACCCTATGATCCTCCTTCTTCTTAAAATACGTGTTCACCACTGCCATTTCCATCCTTTTAGCAAAATCTACCACCATCTGCCCTTCCACATTCCTCTCCTTAAAACCATACCTACCCATCACCTCTGTTCCCTTCACCTACATGCCCATTAAAGTCTGCCCCAATCACCAATCGTTCTTTCCTAGGTACACCATCTACCACTTCATCTAATTCACTCCAGAATCTTTCCTTTTCCTCCATCTCACAGCCAACTTGTGGAGCATAGGCACTGATGACATTTATCATCATCCTTCAACTTCCACCTTCACGATCATCACCCTATCAGAAACTCTCTTCACCTCCACTACACTCTTACTGTACTCTTCCTTCAGAATCACCCCTACACCATTTCTCTTCCCATCCACACCATGATAAAACAGTTTAAACCCACCTCCAATGTTCCTGGCCTTACTCCCTTTCCACTTGGTCTCCTGAAAACACAGCATATCTACCTTTCTCCTCTCCATCATATCAGCTATCTCTCCCTTTACCCGTCATAGTACCAACATTTAAAGTACCAACCCGAACCTCTACTCTCCTACACTGCTCCTTTTCCTGCCGTCTCTGTAGACGTCTTCCTCCTCTCCTTCTCCTCCTTCGGCCAACAGTAGCCCAATTTCCACCGGTACCCTGTCGGCTAACGATACCTGTGGCGGTCGTTGTTAACCCGGGCCTCGACCGATCCGGTATGAAATTCTCCTTTGTGATCCGCATATTTGATTTGGCACGTTTTACGCTGGATGCCCTTCCTAACGCAACCCTCCCCATTTACCCGGGCTTGGGACCGGCACTAAGAGTGCACTGGCTTGTGCCCCCCTAATGGCTGGGTTCATTAGCTGTAAGCCATAATCATCAAAATTAAAAGAAATTAACATTTGAAATATATCAGTCTGTCTGTGATGAATCTATATAATATACAAATTTCACTTTGTATTGAATTACAAAAATTAACTTTTTAATGATATTATAATTTATTGAGATGCACCTGTAGAACACAAGCAGAGGAAAGATTATGTTGATGAGGTGACCAGGAATGTCGCTGATTCCCTCTGTCTCATCCACATTAGTCACACTTTTTGTTGCCTTCTGCCTTGCTTGTTGTTAGATTTGTAGGCTAGCTTATGTCTGTGGTGTGTGATATCCAGGAAATGATACACCAGTGGCAGGTTAAAAAAGCCGCACAATGACAAGAAATAGATTGCTGGGCTGAAAAGGGTGCGCTATGAAAAGAAAAATATTGATCATGTCACCAAATAGATTAAAACCAAAGTAACAAGCCAGGTTTGAATATGTAAGAAGTAGAAAGTACAGATATTTGTGTTAAAATTTAATCAGTGAAAGTAAGTCTGAAAAATAAATAGTGAAGTAAAGTACTGATACCAGAAAAGTACAGTAACAAAGTATTTGTATTTGGTTACTTCCCATCTCTTATGCTAACAGAAATGTTTAGGACATATTATTTAATATATATGCTATATTCAGTGCAGGAGATGCAACGTGAAGGAGACTGGAGACTGTAAGGTGTTAACAGTGGACAGTGTAGCTAGACAGCATCAGATGGTGATTAGTAGGATGATTTTAGAGGTGAAGAAGAATAGGAGGAGAGTAAAGACTGAAAAAATAATAAAATGGTGGAAACTGAAGGAGGAAGACTGTAGTGTGAGATTCAGGGTAGAGGTCAGACTGGGGCTCGGTGGTGGTGAAGTGGTGCTGGATGATTGGGCAACTACTGCAGAAGTGATAAGGGAGGCAGCTAGAAAGGTGCTTGGTGTGACATCTGGAAATAGAAAGTAAGACAAAGAGACATGGTTGTGGAATGAGGAAGTACAGGACAGCATAAGGATAAAAAGGTTGGAGAAACAAAATTGGGTTCGACAGAGTGATGAGAAAAGTAAGCAGAAGTACAAGGAGATGCAGCAGCGGTTAAAGAGTGATGTGGCAAAAGCAAAGGAAAAGGCATATGAGGAGCTGTATGAGAAGTTGGACACTAAGGAAGGAGAAAAGGATTTGTATCGATTGGCCAGGCAGAGGGACCGAGCTGTGAAGGGTGTGCTATAAAGGATGTGATTAGTAAGAAGGAAGTGAGAGCAGCTATTAAGAGGATAAATAGCAAAAAGTCGGTTGGACCACATGACATACCAGTAGAAACGTGGAGCTGTTTATGAAAGATGGCAGTGGAGTTTTTAACACGATTGTTTAACAAGATTTTGGAAGGTGAGAGGATGCCTGAGGAATGGAGAAGGAGTGTGCTTGTACCGATCTTTAGGAATAAGGGAGATGTGCAGACCTGCAGTATCTACAGGGAAATTAAGATGATCAGTCACACGATGAAATTATGGGAAAGAGTAGTGGAAGCCAGGCTGAGAGAAAAGGTGACCATCTGTTAGCAACAGTATCGTTTCATGCTGAGGAATTCAATAATTATCAAAAAAATTCAACTCAACATCAAAAAGGTCACATATCTTGACCAATCTAGGTAGACAAGCATTTCTGGTCAAATAAAAATAATTACAAAACTTGACCACTTGGTGGCGCTTTCAGATGCAAAATCCTTAGAAATGGCTAAAACTACGCAAGTACTGTATTACTTGTATTACTTGTCGTGCAGTGTCTGTGTCCAGTGTGCCACAAGGATTTATGAGGACATTCGCATATCTCAAAAAACATGCCTGCTATTCGCCAATGAATTTTGAGCACCTATTACACTAGGTTTACGGAGGAATGAAACTCGGTGGGCATGTTTCTAATGTTTTTTCTTATGAGTTATGAGTTTTTTCTTATGAGTGGCAGGCAGTTGTGGCAAACTCTCCATTCATAAATAAATAAATACTCCTATGTGAATTCTGTATAGATTATATACTGTATATTTATAATTGCTGTGTTGGAACCAATGCAGACATTGTTGTCATATGTCTTGCAACTTTAATAAGTAGCCCATTTAGCTGTAAAATTTTCTAATAATTGCTGCTATAATTGATATTGCCATTGATTTCTATTTGTCATTTGCATAGGAGAATGGACGCAAGCAGAAATCACATGTGTGCGAGACATTTGATCATCTGTATGCATTGCTGGAAGATAGGAAAGGAGAGCTGACACTGAAAATCACCTCTGAACAGCAAGAGAAACTCAATTACATTAAAGGCCTACAGCGAAGGTGTAGACACACACAAACACGCACACACACACAAACACACACACACACACACACACACACACACACACACACACACACACACACACACAGCCCATGAGAGCATTAATAGGACACTGTTCTCAGGTAAGTAGGCCTGACACACAGCTAGCATTCTGAGGCATACAAAGGCAATCACTTAATGGTTGAGATGAGGGCTCTGTGCTGTCCAATCTAGATTTTTACACTGGAAGCTTTGCAAACCAAGGTTGTCTTTATGGGGCTCACGTTAAGTACAGGGCTTTTGCCATGTTAAAAGTTTGGCTACGTAGTTAAAAGTATGAAGACTATTATTTACTTTCAAACATTCTATACAATTATGTGCTGACAATTTTGGGCAAGAAGTTGGGGAACAACCTCATATGGTGTGTTGGTCAGCTGTCAACTTACAACGCCGATTCCAAAAAAGAATCAGTTAGTAAGAAGAGTCAGTTATTTGCAAATCTCATAAACCCATATTTTATTCCTGATAAAACATAGGCAGCTTATCAAATGCTTAAACTGAGGAAATATACAATTTTAAGGAAAATAAATTAGACAATTTTGAATTTGATGGCTGCAACAATCTCAAAAAGGTTTAGACAGGGCCATGTTTACCAACTGTGTAGCATCCATTCTTCTACAGTCTGTATACAGCTAAGAGCTGACATTCTGTCAATTACTCGAGTTTTGGGGGATCAATGTTGTCCCATTTATGTCTGATACAGGATTAGGGCTGGCTTAACAGTCCTTGTGGTATTTTTTTCGCTTCATTATGTGCCAAATATTTTAAATTAGAGAAAGTTCTGGATTGCAGGAAGGCCAATTTGCTACTCCAAAGCCATGCTATTGTGATAGATGCAGTATGCTAGCTGAACTCATATCACAAGCTGGATGGTCCCATGTGTTTTTTCTAGATTAGTGAGCCTATGCCTGTCTTTACTTCTTGGAGACTCTGCCTCTTTAAGATGCTCTTTTTATACCCATTCATGTTACCGACCTATAACCAATTAACCTAATTAGTTGCTAAATGTTCCTTAAGCTGTTACTGTTTAGTAAAATTTACTTTTCCAATCTTTTGTTGCTCCCATTCCAACTTGTTAACTGGAAGTTTTGCCCGATTTTTTTTTCCTTAAATTGGTACATTTCCTCAGTTTAATATTAAATTTAAACAAGATAAAAACAAGATTTAATGTTTCCTCTGTTCTACTGTGAATAAAATGTGGGTTTATAAGATCATTACATTCTGTTTTTATTGACATTTTACACACTACCCCAACTTTCTTAAAGTTGGAGTTGTACTTTTACTTTTTACTGTACATCTTCCAACCAATCTCTTACATATTAATAAGTAATAATAAGAGATAATAACACAGATATATATATATATATATATATATATATATATATATATATATATATATATATATATATATATGCACTGGCGATCAGAATTAGAGAACAATTTATAAACAAATGAACAATTCTGAAATAATGTCATCTTCACTGCTCAACAGTTAAAGGAGTTTTTGTCCTGTCTATACCATGCTACCAGAACACCTTTTCCACAAAATAACTAAGGCATTTAAAAAAACATTATTTTGCAGAAAACACACTGATCAAAATTAGAGAACACTTTCAGATTCCTCCCAGTTATTGGTGTTAATCTGGCACCTGGTGCTAATATCCTTGATTATCTGTCAACCCCTATTTAACTGGCAGCCTAACTTCCAGTTTGACTGACTCTGCAAGATGGTGGGCCGTTCTAAAGTGACTGAAAGCCTCCGGCAGCAGGTTGTCCAGATGAAGGCCAAAGGGATGACCCTATCAGCCATAGCAAGACAATTTGGTCGTTCCAAATCTGTGATTTCAAGAATATTGAATCTTTACAAACTCATTCAAGTCCACCAAGAAGGCTGGTCGTCCACGGAAGACAAATACAAGAGAGGACAGGATACTGCGGAGGATCTCAATGGGCAATTGTTTCCACGTTAAACCTCTCATTAGCAGAAAGAATCAAAAGGCTAGACTAAGCTTTGCTGAGGAGCATGTTGTGTGGACAGAGGAGAACTGGTCCAAAGTTCACTTCAGTAATGAAAGCAAGTTTAATTTATTTGGGTCCGATGGGAAACATTATGTTCGGCGACAAACTGGAGAAAGACTAAACCCAAAGTGTGTAAAGAAGTCAGTGAAAAGTGAAGGAGGAAGTGTCATGGTTTGGGGCATGTTTTCTGCAGCAGGAGTTGGGCCTCTTATACAGCTACATGGCAGAGTGAATGCAAATGTTTATAAATCAATCAATCAATCAAACTTTTTATCTTTTTATAAAGCGCATTACAACTACCAAAAGGAGCACAAGGCGCTTTCCAGTAAAGCAAAAAATAAACATTAAAAATAAAAATTTAATTAAAAGTAATAAATTAAAAATAAATGAAAAATGTAGAAAATAAATTAAAATAAGACGTTGAATCAGTTGAATCAGGGCTACGTGTTAAAAGCTTGTCTGAACAAATGAGTTTTCAACTGCGATTTAAAAATACTCAGATCAGTGACGCATCGTATGTGTAATGGAAGTGCATTCCACAGCGTTGGTCCCTGGACAGCAAATGACCGGCCTCCAAACTTTTTGTAGTTGCATTTAGGAACAACCAGAGTGGTATGTCCAGAGGAGCGAGAGTTCTGGCTGGTTGGTAGACCTTTAATAATTCGGCGAGGTACGGCGGGGCCAGATCATTAATTGTCTTGAACACAAACAGCAGGACCTTATACTCCACCCTAAACCGCACCGGAAGCCAATGAAGCGAGCGGAGGACAGGGGTGATGTGGGAGCATTTGGAGGTGTTGGTGAAAAGATGTGCTGCCGCGTTCTGTACCATTTGGAACCGATTTAAAAGTGATTGGTTAAGTCCAGTGTAAAGGGCATTACAATAGTCAATTCTCGAGCTGATGAAGGCATGTATAGCTTTTTCAAGGTCAGCTTGGGACAAGAAAGATTTGACCTTGCTAAGGAGCCTTAGCTGATAAAAGCTCGCCTTCACTACTGCACTGATCTGCTTATCGAAGTGCATACTTTGGTCAGAAATAACACCCAGGTTACGCACGGTAGGTGCAAACTGAGGTGTAGGAGGACCAAAACTCGGAGAACTGCTGGGTAAGTCCGAGCTAAACAGGATGTACTCAGTCTTTTCTTCATTTAGATGAAGGAAGTTCTGGGAAAGCCACTGTTTAATATCCTGAAGGCAACTATGGAAAGGGTCCATTGCAGAACGATTATTCTGAATCACAGGAAGATAGATCTGGAGGTCATCAGCACACAAATTAAATTGAACATTATGATTGGAGATGAGTTGTCCAAGTGGCAGCATATAGAGTGAGAACAGAATAGGACCAATAATAGATCCCTGAAGCACACCAGATGACAGAGGAGCAACTGAGGAAGAATGATCATCCAGCATTACTGAAAAAGTTCTGTTAGTGAGGTATAATGAGAACCAATTTAGTTCTGCACCCTGCAGACCAACAACATGTTGAAGACGAGAGATGAGGATGGCATGATCCATTATATCAAATGCAGTGGTAAGGTCCAGTTATCAGAACATATGGTTCCTTCCCTGGTTTCATCACCCAATCAGCCCACAGTGTTCATGCAGGACAACGCTCCATGTCACACAGCAAAACGGGTAAAGCAGTTCCTTGAAACTGAAAACATTGAAATAATGACATGGCCTGCCCAGAGTGCTGATCTCAGCCCAATAGAGAACCTCTGGAAAATCCTTTGTGACAAAGTTATGGCCAAGAAACCCACTACAGTCACCGAACTGTGGAGGAGACTGGAAGAAGAGTGGACCAAAATCACACCAGAGCAGTGTGAGAGACTAGTGCTGTCCTGTGGCCGCAGATGTGCTGAAGTCATTCAGAGCAGAGGCCTGTACACTTCCTACTAACTGCTGACTGTTGTAACCTTCAGAAAATTTTGTTGTAATCTTTTTCCATTCTACAGTCATTGTTGTTCTCTAATTTTGATCAGTGTGTTTTCTGCAAAATAATGTTTTTTTTTTTTAAATACCTTAGTTATTTTGTGGGAAAGGTGTTCTGGTAGCATGGTATAGACAGGACAAAAACTCCTTCAACTGTTGAGCAGTGAAGAAAACATTATTTCAGAATTGTTCAATTGTTTATAAATTGTTCTCTAATTTTGATCACCAGTGTGTGTGTGTGTGTGTATATATATATATATATATATATATATATATATATATATATATATATATATATATATATATATATATATATATATATATATATATATATATATATATATATATATATATATGTGTGTTGTGTTGTGTTGTGTTGTGTGTGTGTGTGTGTGTGTGTGTGTGTGTGTGTGTGTGTGTGTGTTGTGTTGTGTGAACAAACAGCAATCAACTTCAGAGTTATTAGCTTTATTGCTTGCACAGGTACACAGAGCACCTGGACAAGAGTGCAAAGCTGGTGGAAACAGGAATACACACCATGGAGGAACCAGAGATGGCCATCTTCCTTCAGGTCACAGATAGACACTTGTAAAATAGTTTTCTGTTTACTATTTATTATGTTTTTCTTACTATAGTAAAAGAAATCTTATGTCTGGAGCTTGAGCTTTTACACTTTCGATTGCAGATGCATAATGTTTCTATACTTTTAGAATATAAATACTTCTTGACCTAAATTTTATTTGTCTCTTGCTCTTTCTTGCCCTTTCTAACAGACTTCAAAACCTTTACTACAGAAGTGAGTGACCACAGCACAATTTATTATGGAATTAATAAGGATTTAGTTTTAACTTCAGTTCCTGTGAAATGTTTCCCTTTTCTCTTTCAGAATAACAGAGGGCAAAAACACTTCTCACTTGGAGAAGTTGGAGCGTGGTTATGAAAATATGGATCATTTTACTGTCAGTTTTGACAATGAGAGGAGAGCCATCTATAACATTGACTTTATTGGAGGTAATTCTGTGGGTTTACAAGTTTGTAAAATTGTAAAACAGGTAATCAACAATACATAATGAACTACATACATATATACATAATACATAAGTTAAAGTGCAAAAAAAAATTTTTGAGTATCTTGGGAATTTCTGGAATTAAAAATTCATAATCATTTATATCACTTTTGAACCAGGCCTGTAATATAATGCCTTTATGTATCTGTATATGTAAAGTCGCATCTAAATATGAAAACAGATTTTAACATTTTAAAACACAGTTCAAAATGTTCAAATCTGTTTCCATATTTAGATTTGAACTAGATATTATTTAAATATAAATGTTACCTCTTTGCCATGGAAACATAGGAAACACTGAGTAAAACAATGCTGCTGGTCAAATGAGTGATTTTTTTGAAATTCACATTTTATAACGAAAGCAAATTGGAAACCCTTATTTGATTTCCTTAAACGGGACACCCACTAGAACTTTCTGGCCATTTTTTTAGGCTCTAATGTAACTAAATAAAGCAAGCTAAATATATATGTACCAGCATTGTGTGAGGGGAAGTTTGGAGCTGGACTAAAACAGAGAGCCCTGATTAGTCTCATCAGCCGCAGGTGTTTCTTACCGCTCGTTCCGTCCGGCTCCGCCCTCCACTAGTGCACCACTGGTACAATATAGTTGTATGTCAAATCAAGAAATACTTTATAGTTATAATTTATTATCAATTTTAATCATACACATTAAACAATAATGTTATTAAATTTCCTTTAGTTTTTGTAATTTTACAGTATTTTATCATTAGAGTATGATAAAGAAAAAAATCATTGACTATATCATTATCTATGAAAACCTGGGGGTGTTAGAAAAGAGCATAAGTAATGAGATTGGTGCCATGATGGACTACCCATATATTGTTGTATAGCAAATAATCAGAATTAATTTAATAAATTTTTACCAATTGACCTAAACATTATGAACTAATGTTTCTTGTGAAAATGATCAGTGTTTCTCTCTTGGTCTAAAAGTTGGTCTCTTGTGTAACTGTGAGATGTAGTTGGGCTGGAATTTATGCTAAAACCTGGAAACTTGGTTATTGATAATACCTAAAAAACCCATGAACGAAGAGCTGCTAAACTGAATGCTAGATGACTGTTACTCTCAAGATTAATTAAATAGTAGCTTATATTATAATTTAAAGATCTTGACTTCATCTTGCTATTTGTTAATGTTGTCATGCACACCAAAATTGTAATAGATGCAGTGCACAATGTTGCTCTAAATACTGTACTGTGTATGTTTCAATACTGATGGTGCACTGGATTGCAGCCAGTGTAATGACTATTAGAGTTAACTATATAATGCATCAAGAATGTGCTTAGAACACAATTGTCACAAAAAAAACGTGCTCATGATATAAACTGATTAACTATTTATATATATAACATAAAAATATGTCACAATATTATTAGGTCCTAATATTTCCAAAACCATTGTTTTAATGAACCTTTTAATTAGAACCCAGTGACTGGTAGAAATAGTTTTCTAGCTGGTGGAAACTGTGTGTGTGTGTGTGTGTGTGTGTGTGTGTGTGTGTGTGTGTGTGTGTGTGTGTGTGTGTTTATATTCTTTAATGCTAGCTGCAGTTTTTCAGTGTATTCCATAAATTTTGATGCAGTAATTTGTTCTCTTCAGATGACAATGAAGATGGTGACAGTAATGATGAGGAAGAGGAAGATGAAGTAGTTAATGATGCACATATCAGTGGCAGGACTCAGGAGCCTGAAGGATTAAACACCTCCCCAGTAAAGCAAAGTCCTTTCCTGACTCCAAGCTCCCCATCAGTTGCGGACACTGCACCTCAGCTGACTAGTGGTCTAAGCCCTGCCCTGACACTGGACCCCAGTGCAGCACAAAATACACCACCAATAACTCAGACCATGACCACCAATATGGCACAGAATATATCTTCAGTCACACCCACTCCAAGCACAGCCCCCAGCACTTTAGAAAATACAGCCACAGAGGTAAAACAATTCAACCCTGCACATAATTCCAAAAGAGATAACCAGATATACTGCATGAATCAACACTAATGACTAAGCTCATTCTAGATCTATATTCTTTGCCAGACTTTCCTAATATGGGTGCTTTTTGTTTGATCATCTTACACAAAATGCTTACATCTAAATTGTGTATGTGAGTGGAAGAGTCTTCAAATGCCAGGCCATAGATATACACTGTATAGACAAAAGTATTGGGACACTTGACCATTATGCCAACATGAACTATAATGACATTTCATTGTAAATACATTACATATGGAGTTGGTCCCCATTTGCAACTATAATAGCTTATACTTTTCAGGTAGACTTTCCACAAACTTTTATTTATTCAGTAGAGATTTTGTGAGGTCAGGCAATGGCCTGTGCTTTTCCACCACTCCATTCAACATTTCATTATACAATCCCAATTCCAAATATTC
This sequence comes from Silurus meridionalis, assembly GCF_014805685.1. Taxonomy (NCBI): domain Eukaryota; kingdom Metazoa; phylum Chordata; class Actinopteri; order Siluriformes; family Siluridae; genus Silurus; species Silurus meridionalis. Next base: position 11,598,299 of record NC_060903.1, read on the forward strand.
CAAAATGTATGTAAATGTAATTTAAAACAGAATGCAATGATTAGCAAATCTCATAAACACATATTTAGTCACAATTAAACATAGAAAACATCAAGTGTTTGAAAATTAGGAAATGTGCCATTATACAGAAAAAATAATATGATTTCACATTTAAAAAAAGTTGGAATAGTGCCAACATAACTGTTACTGGAAAAAAAACAGCTGCGGGAATATTTTGCAACTAATTAGTAAATTGGTAACAGGTCAGGTACATGACCAGGCATAAAAATATTCTGAGGGCCAAGGTTCACCAGTCTGTGAAAACTTTGTCTACAAATTGTGAAACAAACGCAAAAAAATGTTCCCCAACATAAAGTGGAGACTTTGTAGATCATAAGATCTACAAAGATTATGTCATCTAAATTATATAAACAAAAGATTTAGTGACTCTAGAGAAATCTCTGTGCACAAGGAACAATCCATATTGGATGCTTGTGTTATTTGGGCCCTCTGGTAGCACCAAATTAAAAGCAAGTTAAAGCTGTTTTGTGCAAAAGAAGAAGCCATATGTAAACATTATCCAGAAATTTTGCCATCATCTGAGGGCCATAGCTCAATTAAACTTTACTGAGGCAAGGTGGAAAACTGTTCTGGGTCAGTTGAACAGAAATTAGAAATTAAAAAAAAAATTCTGTTTCTGCATCCTCTGGATTAATGTTACTATCACTACTACTAATGCGACTATTCATCTTGTTATCAGTGCTGAAAATCCTGCAACTCTGATGACATGGAGGTGCACTTGTGCTATTGAATGGGCAGCTTTCACATCTGGAAAGGTGCCATTAATGCTAAACGTTACTTACAAGATTTAGAGCATATGCTTCCATTCAGATGATTTTTAAGGGAAAGCCTGGCATACTTTAGCAAGACAATGCTAAACCGCTTATTGCATCTATTACAACAGCATGGCTTCATATTAGCAGACTTTTCACCAATTAAAAAACATTTGAGCAGCTAGAATCCTGTATCAGATACAATTGGGACAGCATTCCTCTCCCAAAACTATAGCAACTTGTTTCCTCAGTTCCCAACTTATACAGACTGATTAAAAGAACAGGGCATGTAACACAGCGGTAAACATGGCACAGTTCCAAATTTTTTGAGATCAAATAAATTTTTTTATTGTTAACCTTATTGTTTTGCTTAAAATATAATATGTTCCCAGTTTAAACATTTGATATGTTCTATTGTGGAATGTGGAAATACTCTTATTCTCATTATTAAACATAGCTGTGAGTTCTATGGTTTTCTTATGATTTCACTATACAATTAATTAATATCTGTTTACGATAAGATTTTCTTCCAACCAGATTTCTTCAATAAAGAATTAGACTTTCAGGTTTTAATAATGCATTGGACAGTTCTCAAAGCAATTTTAGTTCTTTTAGAATAAGCTCCTTGTTTGTTTTCTTTGCTTCATGCAGGCCAATAATTTCACCTTTCTGAAACATTGTAACATCTTTTTCCATGACCACATGATATGTCTTCTGACGTGGTTGTTTAAGTACCGTAATTTCCGGACTATTAAGCGCACCCAAATATAAGCCGCACCCACTGAATTTTACAAAGATTTTTATTTTGAACATAAATACGCTGCACCTGTCTATAAACATTGAAACTAATAAACTTTACACAGGCTTTAACGAAATACAGTGTCTGTTACACGACTTGTATTTAAACAGTAGCCTACCAAGAAAGTCATTGTTCACTGTCTTCCTCCTTACTTTCACAACAATTTCTCTCGAGAGTTTTGGCTTCGTCGTGCGTTTAAAAATCACCATCGGTGAAGCTTTTCTCCCGATGCCATGCAGCTCAGAACACAGGTGAAGTGTGTTTTTTCATGCCCGGTTGTTTTCAGCGTGACAAATGATTCTCATTTCCTGTTGACAGTACGAGTGAGCGGCAGGTCAAACGTCAGAGGAACCTCATCCATATTTATGATGTGGTGTGACCCGATTCAATGGGAGCGTGATTTAACATAAAGAGTTTCATTGGTTCACCTGAAACCGTTCGGCAATTTCATTTGTCTAATGTCATTGGTCTAAATTTTTTGGCTTGAAGTTTGTGAAACCGTGAAAAACCCAGGAAAAATCCATAAATTAGCCGCTTCAAAGCGTGGGAAAAAAGTAGCTCCTTATAGTCCGAAAAAATACGGTAATAAGAACCTACTGCATCATGATTTAATGACTTGTTAAAAGTAAAATATATTTAACTGCAGTAATTATCTTGATGTCAACCCATTTTAAAATCTGTGGCATTATTTGAAAGTCCACAAGCAGTGCCCAAATTACTTGAAAAGATTTCAGCAAATATCTCAATAAAAGCTACAAAGCTGGTAGACACATATCCCAAAAAGCTTGAAGCAAACAGCAATACGTGACTACAAAATATAATTGTGTTGAATACATATAAAATGCTACTTTAGTTTTTTAGTTTACATCAAAATCTTTTCTATAAATAAATCCATAAATTAATACATTCATAAGTTTTAAATTAATTGATTTTGATTTTCAGTGTTAAAAAAATTAACTATCAGAACACACCTAAACAGAATACACATTTCAGTGTATTATTTGTAATACAATAATTAGCCAAAGGTCTGAATACTTTTGCAAGACAATTTTATTTAATGTATGACAAAAATGTAGTATATGTCAGAATATTTAACCAATTGCTCTCGTTTTGTTTTGATTGGCCACTCCCCTGATTTAGAAAAATATATAGTTAGTCAAAGAGTATTGTGTTTTTTAATGCTTTATCTCTCTCTCCCTCCTCTCTCTCTCTCTCTCTCTCTCTCTCTCCTCTCTCTCTCTCTCTATCTCTCTCCTTCTTCTTTTTAGGGGTCCGCCAACCCCAGTGAGGGAATTACCACTCAAACCTCAGATGGCCTTCCACGCCATGTTTTCTCCTTTTCCTGGCTCAATACACCCAAGTAAAATTTATGGGGACGTTTTTTTCCTTATGTATATTTACCAGGAATTCAACAGAGACAAAATTTCTTTGTGACTCTTTATTACTTTTGTCCCCTAAAGGAATAGTTTATAGACACAATTTTTATATATATATATATATATATATATATATATATATATATATATATATATATATATATATATATATATATATACACACACAGCAGTATGACAATGCGTTGGACAACAAAGAGAAATTCCAGATGTCAAATTCACATCAATTAAATGTTTTATCTGCTTCATAAGGTGTAAGTGTGAAAAAATAAAAGTCTATTTCTCTACTGTAATCTGCAGTAATCATTGCAGTACTACACCGCGACACAGTTCAATACAAAATAAACAATAAACGAATAAAAAATATGAAAAAGCTTTAAACTAAAAAATCAATAGGATGGGCATTATAATTTAAAAGTTTGAGGGAATCTCGAAAAGCATTTACTTCCCAAAGAAGTCCATGATTTTTCTGTTGTTGTTCGCCTGCTGAGCTAACTGTTCAGCCCGTGCCATCTCCAGCACCTCACGCAGCAGGTGAAATGTCAAATCCAAAGAGATTGGCGGTTCGTCACCCCTGCGCTTTCTCTCAGCCGAGTCCGGCAGCTGGATAAAGTTGTCTGTTAAAACGTTTCCAAGCTCATCCACATCTTCCTGCAACAGACTCTGCTTTGGGTTGTCGAGCCTGATGAAGTACTGTTCTCCTAGTCGTATGAGGATTGGTAGAACTGGATGCTGCTGTTCCGTTAGTCTAAAGCCAGTGAGCTCATCCTTAAAGCTGGCTATTGCCTTGCATTTGTTGCACGGAATGAAAGTGCAGAGCATCGCCACCAACGCAAACACAACGTACCGCTTCATTTAGAGCTTTGCTCAGCGATCTGTAAATGTAAACTCAATTACTGACAAGTTCACCCATTGGCCTAACCAGTTAGCACTTATAAAGATGGGAAAATGTCAGGACCGAAGCAAAACTGAAAACCTTTTACTTTCCATGCAATTGAATGTAATTTGGAAATCCAAACAATTTTTTACCAGCATATATGGCCAGTATGACTAAACTAATATAAGCTCAAATTAAAAGCTCTTGCAGTGAAAACAATTTGCAAAACTTGTGTCCGTTAAAAATGAATTGCTTATAAGACTAGTAATATTGCTCTAAACTCTAAACATTTTATCATTATGTTTCTTACCGGGTAAATGAGTTTCTTATCGGCCAAATGAATGAAAAGAATCTTACCTGCAAAGGTGTTAATGCTGTTTTAATGTTAAGAGATGAGTGGAAAAGTGTGTCCTTTACCTGACTCTCAATCACAAGCAGACAAAAGTCCCTGCAACACGAGCTTCGATTCAATTTATAGCCGAGAGGTGTGTTTAACTTTACCATGCTCATGCCACACTTCATTACTCCTCAATGGGACAGCTAATAAGTTGGTAATTAAAATTAGTAATTTCTTTTTAAAGAAAACTAATTTATGACTGCAAAATGGCTTTAATAATCAGACATAAAATTTAAGGCATTTAGCTGATGCCTCACACCCACATGGCACAGGTGGAAGCATAACTTAATGGTTTGAGGTTTTTTTGCTGCACAAACGTTTGGAGAATTATATTAGGTAAAAGTTATTAAAGCATATATATATATATATATATATATATATATATATATATATATATATGTGTGTGTGTGTGTGTGTGTGTGTGTGTGTGTGTGTGTGTGTGTGTGTGTGTGTGTGTGTAGTTATTTCCTATGGACTGCAGCTATTTGGAACCAACTTTACCATACAACGTGACAATGACCTGAAGCATACATCCAAGCTCTGTAAATGTTATAGAGAGCAAGCAGTCAGCAGGAGTGTTATCAATCATACAATGGCCTTTCCAGTCACAAGAACTAAATCCTATTAAACTGTCCTGTAATGAACTGGATCGCCAGCTCAGAAAGAAATATCCAGCTCATGAAGTACACATTTGGCAAGTTTTACATGAGGCATTGAGAAAGTATTTTAGCTGAATGTGTAAATGAACTAAGTGTGGACAAATATGAACAAATATGGAATTATTAAATATGGAATTAAAATAAGGTTTGTCACATTTCAATGTTTCAGATCATCAAATTAATTTAAATAATAGTAAAAGATAACACAAGTGAACACAACATGCATTTTTTAAATTAATGCTTTTATTATTGAGGGAAAACAAAATTTAAAACTACATGGCCCTGTGTGAAAAATTGTTTGCCCCTAAACCTAATAACTGGTTGGGCCACCCTTAACTGCAATCAAGCGTTTGCGATAACTTGCAGTGAGTCTGTTACTGCGCTGTGGAGGAATTTTGGTCCAGTCATCTATGCAGAATTGTTGTAATTCAGCCACATTGGAGTTTTTTTGAGCATGAACCACCTTTTTAAGGTCATGCCACAGCATCTCAATAGAATTCAGGTCAGGACTTCATGACTAGGCCTCCAAAGTCTCCATTTTGTTTTTCTTCAGCCATTCAGAGGCGGACTTGCTGGTGTGTTCTAGATCAGAACCCAAGTTTGCTTCAGCTTGAGGTAATGAACAGATAGCCGAAGACAGCAAGTCTTCCAGGTCCCGAAGCAGCAAAACAGCCCCAAACCATCACACTACCACCACCATATTTTACTGTTGGTATGATGTTCTTTATCTGAAATGCGGTTTTACTTTTATGCCAGACGTAATGGGACACACACCTGCCAAAAAGTTAAAGACTTTTGGGAAAATACTCTGTGGACTGACAAGACAAAAGTTTGAGATCATCAAGATGTTTTCTGGCAAAACTGAGATGAGCCTTTATGTTCTTTTTGCTCAGCAGCGTCAACTTTTTGTCCCAGTCTTTTTCTTATGGTGGAGTCATGAACACTGACATTAACTAAGGCAAGTGAGACCTGCAGTTCTTTGGTTGTTGTGGGGTCTTTTGTGACCTGTTGGATAAGTTGTCACTGTGCTCTTGGGGTCATTTTGGTCGGCCAGCCAATTCTGGGAAGTTTCTCCACTGTTCCATGTTTTTGCCATTTGTGAATAATCGCTCTCACTGTGGTTTTGAGGATCTTTTGGTCTACTTTACTTTGTCAGGCAGTTCCTATTTAAGAGATTGTGAACAGGCGTGGCAGTAATCAGGCCTGGGTGTGGCCAGAGAAATTTAACTCAGGTGTGATGAACTACAGTTTTAACAAGGGGGCAAACACCTTTTCACACCGGGCCATGTAGTTTTGGATTTTGTTTTCGCTCAATAATAAAAAACCTTCATTTAAAAACTGCATCTGGTTTTTACTTGTGTCTTTTACTATTATGTAAATAAGTTTGATGATCTAAAGCATTAAAGTGTGATAAACTATAAACACTATATATATATATATATATATATATATATATATATATAGATAGATAGATAGATAGATAGATAGATAGATAGATAGATAGATAGATAGAGAGATAGAGAGATTAAGACTAAACATTACCAACTGATAGTTAAGCTGTCACTAAGATAGTATTGATAACTTATGAACAGCTAAGTCTACCTTTCTGTTAATTTAATTGCAAGGATACCTAAAATATTTGAATTTAATTTTGAAGTAATAAGTGCAGAGATAAAAATTTTACAGTTTACCATTTCAAAATTTAGCAGTTTGGCACAAACGTCTTATATGGTTCATTTTTGTTGATGGTCATGAATGTTCACAATCCTTTTTGCACATACACAGGTGTATATACATATAGTTATATATTTCTGATGATAAGCTGTCCTTTTTTTGCACCAAAAATATAATTATTAAGCTATGGCAACTCTCAGGATGAAGATTGCAAGTGTTTGTTTATAGGAATCTAGTAGAGTAATAGTGACCACCATAGCATATCTATGCAGGTGGTGTTGGAGAGGATGAGGCTGGAATGGAAATATAGGCATAGTGAGCACAGAGACATTTTAGTATTATGTTTAAAATGGCTTGGCCCCATAAGACCAATGCATTGTGACATGTTTTAAAAAAAAATTAGGCATGCTTGAATGCTTTCTTTTTATGTGAGAAAGGGTTTTCCTTAATGCAACAGACTCCTGTCAAATGCAATGAGTTAACAATATGTCAGAAAAATAAGTTTATATCTTCCCCATTCCTTTTTGTACCTATCTCCTGATAAATAATTACAATAATAATCATTTTTATGCCAGGTTTTTAAAAGATTTAATGTTTTGAAATGATTGTTTGTTTTGATCACAGTTTTTTTTTAGGAAAAACTTGTTAAATCCAGACAATGGCATTCAATAACATTCCATCCAACATGTATACCTGTCTGTTTGTCAGGAATGAAACATCATGAAACAACCACAGACTACAAATGAAAAGGGCCTGTACCTCCAATCAGATATTAATGGGTGTGAACTTTGTTAGTTTTGCGAAGATGAGATGCATAAATGCAGTTGCTTTGTTTATAAAACATATACATTTCACTGACAAAACATGAGAATAAAGCTGGTGTTGTGAAAGTATACTGCAGTAAAGTGAAGAGGCGGTAATCACTTTTGCACTATTCTGCCTGAATGAAATAATTTAGTTTGGCACACATAAACAGGAAAGGTCTTACCCTGTACCTGCAGGTGTATGACTGTGCCTGTGGGTGTCCGTGTGCTGAAGTCTCATCGAGAACTAAGCTTTCCAGAGTTGCAGTCAAAGTGAAGAATCAGTGACCGTACACACACAAATGTATGCACATTCATAAACTGAGACATAGCTCTCACCTCGGCATGGCTGACCTTTATCACTGTGGAACTACCTTACTGAAGACATAACCTTCTGTAGAAGACAACAAAAATATCAGTACTGATTATCTTCTTCGATTCTCAATAGTTCCATTTCTCTTTCTTTCCTGCATATACACATTGTTTACAGCCTCCATGACAGTATAAATACTTGATATGATATTTTCAAACATAAAAACATGCTGTCAGTTAATGTTATAATGTGTGTTTAAGTGTGTTTAATTTAATATAGAAATAGAAGTCAGAGATATGGGTATACAACAGGGTAATAAGACATCAAATCCTCCAGATGTCTTACAAACTTAAATTAATCATTCATTTTTACATGGTTAGTTGCTCTGTTTTAGATGTAATGTCATCTATATCAATAACATTACCAAACAAAATGAAAACCACTCACAGGCAAAAATAATAACACATTATTAGACCCAATGGCTCCGGTCACATGATGGGATATATTAGGCAGCAACAGTCATTTCACAAAGTTCACAAAGCAGAAAAAATGTTAGGATTCAAATGACTTTGACAAGGGCCACATACAGCAGGCTTTGGGGTGTGTTTCTAGTATGCAGTAGGTAGCACCTAACAAATTGATCTAAGGATGGAAACCAGAAAACCTGCTCAGTCATTGGCTCCCAACACTCAGTGATGCCCATGGGTAGTAAAGGGCAGTGTTGGGCAACGTTACTTTTAAAAGTAATGCATTATAATATGGAAGTACTCCCCAAAAAAGTAACTAATTACGTTACTTAGTTACTTTTTATGGAAAGTAACACGTTATATTACTTTTGCGTTACTTGCATCTCTTTCACGGTTGTATGTAACAGGTGTAATATAGATAATTGCCATTAAGAAATGTTATATTTGAGCAAAATACATGTCTTATACATTTAAAATGCTTAATAACTTCTTAGATAACAATAAGATGATCGACTAAATTTTGACCACAAGGCTGAACACTTTTCAGTCGCACTTCTGTACACTGCTTTGCAATCTGCCCCGCCATCAGGAATGTAACTATCGTTTGTGTATATAAGGTTATGGGTGTGGGCTGCACACCGGTGATGTGGAGGGAGAACATACCTTTCACTGTCATCACGTAAAACATCGTGCAATTCTGTAAATATGACCTCGTCCTCATCTACATCATTCTCTGCTTCATCATCAGATTGAAACATTCTGAACACTTTTACAAAGTTTGCGCTATTATCAGTGACCGTGGCAGTTTATCTTCCCACAAAGAGCAAACGAGCTGTGAATTTGCTCTCTATCTCCGCTGTGATGGCATCGTACATGTGTCTCCCACAGAGAACTTTTATTCTGAGCAGTCCATAGAGCTGCAGTGGTGAAGAGTCGGCAAAAGTTTTCTATATTTCTGTCTCCATTTCCATATATGCAACATTGCATAATGTTGCATATATTCAACATTATACACACACACACACACACACACACACACACATAGTGCTGTGCTTTACATGCAGATGTTTTTTTTTTTTAAGTGGTATTTTTTTGCAGTTGACAAGAGCTTTTTACCAACACATAATCTACACTTAACCATTATTCCTTTCTCCTTTTCCTCAACTATTTCAAAATAATAAGAATACTTCCATCACAGTAATGTAATGCTCTGGTTTGCCATCTCCGCTTCTGACCAGCTTCTGTTCCCGCGGCTCGCACGTATGAGTGCGCGATTCTACGTGACTACGTTCATTTTAATTCAGTATTTTTTTTTTATGCAAAACGTAACGTGCGTTACACCCAACACTGGTAAAGGGTAGGCTTCGAATCCCACAGAAGAGCTACAATAGCACAAATCTCTGTTCAAGCGGACCTACGGGAAGAAAGCCAGCTAGCAGATTAAGCAAGATGGCTCTGAGCAACATTCTAGTGAGCAAACTTGGGTTCTCGTTTTCATGCAGATGCACACTGCCTTATCCCAGTGTCAGATACTACAGCACACCTCCAGACGGCTTTGGGAATCCATGTAAGGCATGCGGTTTTAATGTTATGTCTGATCTACAGTGGATATTAAAAGTCTACACACCCTTATGAAATTTGCAGCAAGAAAAATGTCCGACTTGTTACATCTTTAATGTGATCTTCCAACATACATCTTAAGAGAAAAAAGAGATATTTGATAAACTTGAAATACATTTAAAATAAAATAAACTACCACAGCTTGATTGCATGTCTTGACAATCCTCCACACTAATACTTTGTGGAAACACCTTTTGGCTTTACTAGGAAATCACATCTTTTTGAACAAGTATCTTTTAATTTCACATATCTAGATTTTGGTATGCTTTTATTTTTTATTTTTTTGGCAAAAAAATTGTTTAAAAGTCAATGTTTCTTTAAATTGCAATTGGATCTCCTGTTGCAATTTAAAGGAACATGGATATTCTTTGCAAAATTGCAAAAAAAAAAAAAATAATCCATGTTCCTTTAAATTGCAAGGGAATCGCCTGTTTACCGCTCTTTTTTAGGGCATTCCATAGCTTTCCGATGGAATTGAGGTCTGGGGTCTGGCTTGGCAAATGCAAAACTTTAATTATACTTTGTCTTTGTTGATTTTTATGTGTGCTAAATGTTAAAATGCAAAATAGTTTTCAGCTTCTTGATAGAAGACAGAAGGTTTTGTGCCAAAATCTCTTGGTATGCTTCACTGTCAGGTACATTTAGTGCTTTCAATATTCTATTTGGCTCCTGATTGGTACCTTTCAACAATTAAGTTTCTTTGGCAATTATTTGTGGCCCATGTCTCTTTGTATAATGCAACCACAACCATTTAAGCAAATACTACTGCAACAACTGACTTTTATCTGCTTTTATTTAGAATCACTTTAATTGAAGGAAGTTGTATGCTATTTACCTACAGGCTTCATTTTAAATGTGTATGGTTAAATCTGAGAACTGTTAGAGTCCCATCACACTTTATGTACATTACTGATGTCATATACTCTGTATATTGTGTTCGTATTAAATCTGTATTGTCTATATTGTCTAATTGTCTGTATAGTCTAAGCTAAATGTATAGTGTTTATTTATGTCTGTACTTTTGAGTCACCAACAGCTGGAACCAAATTCCTTGTGTGTCAACACACTTGGCCAATAAACTTGATTCTGATTCTGCAAGTGTGTGCTGATTTATGCAGTCAAGGTGTTGTTGAGTGTTTGTAGGAGTTAAAATTTCAAATGACAAAACATTCAAAATCTAGCCGCATTTTCAACTTTCATGTATTACTTCTGCAGCGCATGCGCAAACTATTGGGTACGTAAACTTTAGCTTAATGCTTGATAATTATCATGGTGAGAAAAGACAACAAACGGTAAAAGAGGACAACAAATATATACATTTTGCCCTTTCGGAAGAAAAGTTGTATGTGTTCTCTAAAAGTAAACACTTCCGTTATAGGCATCACTTAAGGTCAGAGGGCAGTTGTACGAGGCTGCGTTGCATTCTGGTTTAAGTAGTGTAAACTAATGCCATCTATTTGAATTCCTTATGTATTTGTCGCTATTTTAATGTCAAGTATGTTTGTGATTTAATTACGAGTAATTTAAATAACTTAATATAAACTTTAATGTTCAAGAGTAAAGTATTTTATAGGAAAGTCCGTTATTTATTTTCATTTAAACTACAATATCCGGCTTCTTTATTTCCGGTCGGGACTTTGGCGTCGTTGAACAGACAGTGGGTGGAGAAAAACAACCGCTTCCGTGTTGATCTCAGCGGATAAATAACAACTAAATGATTAAACAAACGGGGCAGAATGCTATAATGGTTTTATAAATCATTTCGTCAGAAAGGAATCGCTCATGAAAATGTCGTCGCCACAAGGCTCAAAGAAAAGGGACAAGCGAATTTTATCAGGAATCTGTCCAGATTCCAAATGTCATGCAAGATTGTTCTTCCCTGCTTATAGCTCAGTTAGCATTGAATGCACGGAATGTGGCCAGCGTCATGAACAGAAGAATCTTTTAAATGTGGAAGAAGTAACCGACCCTGATGTTGTGCTTCATAATTTACTGAGAAACGCTTTGCTCGATGTTACTGGAGCTCCCAAAAAAAGCACAGAACTGGTCAAAGTGATGGGTCTGTCCAACTACCACTGCAAGCTGCTGTCACCGATTCTTACCCGTTACGGAATGGACAAACAGACTGGAAAAGCGAAACTACTACGGGAGATAAATCAAGGTGAGCTCTTTGACTGTTCGCTGTTAGGTGGCCGAGCTTTTCTTATAGAGCAGGAGCACGTATCTACAGTTGGCTATGGTAAGGACAGATCTGGCAGCCTCATATACCTCCACGACACATTGGAGGAGATAAAGAAAGCCAACAACAACAAAGAATGTCTCATTCCTGTGCATGTGGATGGAGATGGCCATTGCCTAGTTCATGCTGTGTCCAGGGCTTTAGTGGGTCGTGAGCTGTTTTGGCACGCGCTGAGAGAAAACCTTAAGCTCAGTTTTAAACAAAACCTGGATCGCTATAAGGCTCTCTTTCAAGACTTTATTGACACTGTAGAATGGGAGGACATCATCAACGAGTGTGACCCTTTGTTCGTGCCTCCGGAGGGTGTCCCTCTTGGATTGAGGAACATCCATATTTTTGGCTTAGCCAATGTCCTTCACCGTCCCATAATTCTGCTGGACTCTCTGAGTGGCATGAGGAGCTCAGGTGACTACTCGGCCACGTTTCTGCCAGGCTTGGTGCCCGAGGAGCAATGCAGGGGAAAGGATGGTACCCTCAACAAGCCCATCTGCATTGCATGGAGCAGCTCAGGCAGGAATCATTATCTCCCTCTAGTGGGTATTAAGGGGATGCTTCTCCCAAAACTGCCTGCAGCACTGATCCCCAAAGCTTGGGGAGTTCCACAAGAACTTATCAGTAGGTATATCAGTTTTGAAGCCTGTGGAGGCTGCATTATTGGGGGAGATCGAAGCTTGCAAGAGAAATACCTGCTCCGTTTAGTCAGTGCAATGGAAGAGGTTTTTATAGAGAAACATGGCATCCATCCTGCACTGGTGGCTGATGTTCATCAGTATTTTTACCGCAGAACAGGGGTGATTGGCATTCAACCAGAAGACGTGACAGAGGCAGCAAAAAAAATGGTGAAGGAGAATCGTCTGTACTGCTGTCTGATTTGCAATGCACTGTCTGAACTCCATGTTCCCTCTGAGTGGTTGGTGCCTGGTGGAAAACTATACAACCTTGCTAAGTCTACTCATGGCACTCTCCGTGGAGACAAGAACTACACTTTTCCATTGAATAACTTAGTATGCTCCTACTGCCCTGAGAGGGATGCACTGGTTCCTGACTACAAACTCAGTTCACTGACCACCTGCACCTGGTGCCACAGAAACTCTGCACGGCATGTCCGTGGTGATGGATCTATAGTGTACATTGATGGGGACCGTACAAACACACGCTCACAGGGTGGTAAGTGTGGTTGTGGCTTTAAACATTTCTGGGAAGGAAAGGAGTATGATAACTTGCCAGAGGCATTTCCAATTACCCTTGAATGGGGTGGCCGTGTAGTTCGAGAGACTGTCTATTGGTTCCAGTATGAATTAGATGTGGCACTGAACAGCAATGTCTACAATGTGGCAATGTGCCTCGTCACAAAGCACTTCCCAGGAGAGTTTGGCAGTGAGATTCTTGTGCAGAAGGTAGTGAACACTGTTCTGCACCATACAGCAAAGAAGAACCCAGAGGAGTACCACCCCGTGGCTATAGAGGGTGCTCACATGCAGGGTCAAGGTCAAGGGGGTGGGAAAGTGGTAGAGTGGGATGCAAACCCTCCCCAAAAGATTATATTGACAGGACAAAAGGGCCGCACATTACATAAAGAGGAACTGGTGATGAGCCAAGCAGAGAGAAGTCTGCAACATAAGATTAGTGAGCAGGCAGCTCTGTCTCAACGCAGACGCACACAACATCAGAGGATGCAAGACCAGATTGCAGAGCCTCGCCCTGCCTCCCCTGCCCCCTTCTCCTCAGCCCCACCCACACCCACTAAAGGCTTGACCCCTAGTGGGCAAAAGAAGATCCGGGTGACAACCAGTGATGGGAGACAGGCGACACTACAGCTGCAAGCCCATAATACCTATGCAGAGCTGCAGGAAGCCATCACAGAGGCCTTCAACTTACAGCCCCACCAACAGTGCATTCGACATGGCTTTCCTCCTCGGGAACTGCCCCCACCACCCCCAGAACAACAGGACCAACCTGTGGCCCTGCAACATGGAGACCGCATTACTGTGGAAGTGCTCAAGGAGAGTGTACCAGATTCTCAAACAGATACTCATACCCCAATGGAACCTTGGCTCAGCAGAACCAGCAGCCGAGAGTTAGAGGATGGTGTTGACCTGGAGATGTCTTCACTCTGTCTCCTTGCAACACTTATGGGTAGGACATAACCTTTCGAAAAGCAGTAACAGCCTTTGTGCATTTATGTCAGTGTAAACACAAAGTAAGATTATTCAGTGTAAATACAAGCTTTACTATGGAAAAAACACAAGCAAACAAACACAAGTAAATAATACATTGCTTATGTAAGTCTATTTAACTGTTTTGATTAAATTTATAAAAATTGCATTATGTAGTATTTTTCAGGAAACCAAATTTATCTGCATAGTTTCGGCAAATAGTTTGTACGTGTTAATTATATGACATTCTGGTGGATGTACATAATAAAATCCTCAGTCCATTGTTGCATTCAATATTGCAAACGTGTACTGTACAACAGAGGAAACGTACAGATCTTTTACAAATCTTGTTTATTAAACTGATGTTTGTGTAAATGTAGATAATTCGACTCAGTAATGTAACTTGAGTCAACTAACCTTCGCCTTTATTGCATTGATTTATTGTGCATTTATACACGGAATACTGTAATGATGAAATCCTCGTTTTTTTTCAACTGAAATAAATTAATAATAATTAAAGAATAATTAAAGAAAGCAATTATTCGAGCTAATCAAGCTAACATGAATCAATAACATTACACAAGTCAGACCGGCTTTGCCATTAAAACAAACAATATGCTGCTATGAAAAAGGAGAATGCACTCTAATGACTTTTAGCATTTATAGAGAGACCGGTTCGCTTATTTGAGTTGTATTTGAGTTGTATTTAAAAGGTATGCTAGTTTGGGCAGTGCTGATCATATTGCACACACATTGCAATGGTTTACTGAAGTCAATTTTTTACATCATCAATTAAGACTAAAAAGTAATTAAACATTTGACTGATATGCAGTTTAATGTCCAGGTATGACCTGTGACCTTTACTCCTGCCTTGTGGAGGATTTTGGTGATGACACTGGCAGTTGTTTTCGGGTTTTCATCGCGGCACTCACAATATTTCTGTGATCAGATGCTCTGTGAGGCTAACCCATTTGATGTCTGCTTTTTAGTATACAACTGTTGTTGTTTTTTTTATTTATAGTAATTTCAAATTGTTGTATTAACTAAACTCAGATTAAGACTGATCTCGGGTCTTCAAGTTAGATAATCCCTTTTAACAGCAAATGCAATTTTTGCATGCATAAACTAGAACTTATATATATATATATATATATATATATATATATATATATATATATATATATATATATATATATATATATATATATATATAGTGTGTGTGTGTGTGTGTATCGTACAATCTTATTTATTCTTTATTAACGCATTATCTGTGTAAAGCTGCTTTGAGACAATGTTATGCGCTATTCAAATAAATATGGATTGAAATTTAATTGAATCTAATAGCAAGTGGCTAAACTCCACCCTATTCGGTCTCCACCTCTAATCAAAGATTTTATTAATAATGGTTAATAGAAAAACAATATCAGTAAACATTCTTAAATGATTCAACCAATATAATAATTTGGAAATAACAGCTTTAATATTAACAAATCATTGAAACAAAGTCAAACATACATTTTTCATACAACCATCAAGTAGATTTCACAAACAGGTAATATACATATGGATATTATTTGAGAAACTTACTTGCTCTTACTTAAAGATGCAACTGTGCTATTTTTGCTCTGTCTCTTAGGTGAGGATGTGTGGTCATATGCAAAGAAGTTACCTCATCTGTTTCAGCAGGGAGGAGTCTTCTATAACATTGTAAAGAAAGATATGGGTAAGTCTGCCTGTATATGTATGTGTGTATATGTGTGTGTATATATATTTGTATACTAGGGGTGTAACAGAAAATAAAATACACGTTACGGTACCTCGATGTTTAGTTTCGGTACGGTTAGTGGGAAGAAATTGCTTGTTGTTTTTTATTAACACAGTTTATTATTATTATTATTATTATTATTATTATTATTATTATTATTGACATTTGTGATCAACATTTGAACATTTTATATTTTTAAAACAATTTTACCTAAATGCCTGCTTATAATATATAAAATAATATTCTATAAAAAAATAAAATAGAATAAATGAAATTAATGCAATATACTTATTATATTGATTCAATTGAGTAATTAATTAAATTGGCACAAATTTAATTGATTAAGTAAAATTCATTCAATGAAAACATTTAATTAAATAGTTTACATTAAATTAAATAGTTGACATTTCTTAGATTATTTGGGTAAAACAGGTGTGTGTGTGTTTGTGTGTGTGTGTGTTTTTCATTGAATATAATTGTCTAAAGATATGATCTACTTAACTGTTCTACTTATTTCAGACTTTATCAAACATCATTCCTTCTATCCTTCATTCATTTACTCTCTCAATATGTGGAATTGTCAGGATTTTCTCCTTTTAAAAGAAATTCTTGAAGCTGAACATAAAATGCTGAAGAATCCATAGCGCTAGCATTAGCTGCTAGCCACTTCCTAGTTAGCTAACGCTATGAATTCTTTAGTGTTTTCATGCCTGCGCAAAACAAATCTTATTTCTGGTACGGAGTGAGTAACCACAGTAACACTGCACTAAATCTAGTGTATTTTTTTTTACCAATGGCATTGTTGTGTATGTTTTCAAGCTTAAAAATAATTTAAAAAAAAGAAAAGAATGAGGCGGTAACTAAACAAACTTGCGGCCCACAACTTAATGTTTGGACGGGGCCATGTTTACCACTGTGTAGCTTTTCTTTGAACAACAGATGTGTCCATGATACAGCAGCAAAAGAAAAAATGTACAAATATAAAGCAGAAACACAGTACAAATATATACAGTACAGTATATAAATACAAAAAAAAAACCAAGAATGATAGTAGTATTACTATCACACAAAATAATTGTACTGGGTAATATTGCACAGTTTAAAAAATGTTATTGGACAAAAATATTTTATACGTTTTATTACACAGTTTCAAAAATAGTATAAATAGTGTGTATAATGGTGACTGGAGAAGACCTTTCGGTATCACTCCTGCAGACACTTCAGTCGCTCACTAAAGGAGCTGCTCAGAAAGGCAACTGTTTCATACAGGGGGTGAGAGTCATTCTCCAGTATTGATGATAGTTTAGCTACCATCCTCCTTTCTTCAACCTCCTGTACTGTGTCCAGGGGCATCCCCAGGACTGAGCTGGCCTTCCTGATTAACTTGTCCAAACTCTTCTTGTCTGCAGTAGAGATGGTGCTGCACCAGCAGACCGACCACTCCATAGAAGATGGCCAAGGCCACCACAGAGTCACAAAAGGTTTTCAGTAGCTCCCCCTGCATGCCAAAAGACCTTTGTCTCCTCAGCAGAAAGAGTCTGCTCTGTCCTTTTTTATATAAATTGCTTCTGTATCATCTGTCTAGTCCAGTTTGCTGTTTAGATGAACATCCAGTTATTTCTAAGAGTCCACTCTCTCAATGTCCTTTTAGCAAAATTTTCACTGGTGAAAGTGAAGAGTGTTTGTGCCTGCAGAAATCTACCACCAGTTCTTTGGTCTTCCCCACATTTATCTGGAGAAAGTTTAATTGGCACCAGTTGACATAGTCCTGGATCAGTCCATAAACAGGCATTCGATTGCGGAGTCATCGAAGAACCTCTGCAGGTGGCAGGTTGCTGAGCTGAACATGAAGTCTGCAGTGTAGACAGTTAAGAGGAACAGAGCCAGGACTCTGCAGGGCTTTGGTGTTGCAGACAACCATGTCCTCACATGCTGTGTTCAGTTAGTGAGGTATATCCAGTATCCAGGTCAATAGATAATTGTCCACCCCTATGTACACCAAGCTGGCCATTCCATGGGCACTAATGCACCTCTATACAATCAGAGATGTAGGCATTGAGTGCTGATAACATATCAAATGGTCCCACTCCTCTTGAGTCTGGAGAACACAGTGTCCATTGTTTCCAAGAAGAATTTCACATTTCAATTAATTGGACGACAGAACAGTTTTCCACTTTTGCCTCAGTACATTTTAAATGAGCTTTGGCCCAGAGAAGAAGACAGAGTTTCTGGATCATGTTTACTTATGGCTTTTTTTTTGCATAGTAGAGCTTTAACCTGTATTTTTGGATGACAATGCAAACTGTGTTTACAGGGAATGATTTCTTAAGATGTTTAAGAGCCTATGTAATAATTATCATTGCAGAATTATGCCTGTTTTTAATGCAGCGCCATCTAAGAGCCCAAGGATCATGCCAATATTGATTTTTGCCCTTGTCCCATGCACACAGAGATTCCCCAGATCCAGTCTTTTGGTGTTACTGTAAATGATGGGATATCCAAAACTGTCAGATTTTATGTAGAGAACCATTATTTTGAAATTGTTCCACAATTTGTAGACACAGTTTCCTGCAGATTGGTGAAAATCTGCCCATCTTTACTTCTGACTCTGCTCCTCTAATATACACTTTTTACACCCAACCATGCAACAGACCAGCTGCTATTTAACCCTAAGGTATATATAGGTTTTAGAGCAACATATGCTTCCATCCAGCGTGGCTTCATAATCTAATTTCTATGTTCGGTTGTGAATAAAATATGGGTTTATGAGATTTGCAAAACATTTTGGTTGTATTACAGTTCTTTAAACGAGTCATTGAACAAGGAAATATCTCAACAACAATCACAAATAAAGGTTTGAGCAATTGTGGGTGACATAAATACAGGATGCAATTGTGTAGAGTTTTTTAACCGTGTGTGTGTGTGTGTGTGTGTGTGTGTGTGTGTGTGTGTGTGTGTGTGTGGGTGGGTGTGTGTGTGTGGGTGTGTGTGTGTTACTATGTTTGACTTCAGGTCTATTGGATGGGAAGCACTGCACTCTGCCACACCTGACTGGTAAGACATTTGTGTTTAATGCAGCAGAGCAGCGTTTGGAGCTGTGTGTGGATGCTGCTGGCCACTTCCCAGTGGGCCCTAATGTGGAGGAAATTATACAAGAGACATTGTCCCAACTTTGTTCTGAGGCTTCCCTTCACAACCGTGACGGAAGCCCTGCTCATGGCCTAAAACTGGGCAGTGGAGGGGTGGTGCGCAAGAAGGAGCAGGCAGTTACTGCTTTCCAGGGAAAAGGCCACTCACTGGGATCCACCTCACATGAGCACCCACCAATCAGGCGTGAACACAGCAACGGAGTGGACCTAAGTGGCAGTGTACAGGGGGAAGGGCTAGCACGGGCAAGGGAAGAGCTGGTGCGTGTGGCCCCAGGCATGCTCACCCTGCGGGAAGGGTGTCGGGAATTAGAATTAGAGCCCACAGCGATTGAGGCTCAACGGCATCGTCTACAGGAGATGGTGTCAAATATACAGGCTTCTATGGACAAACACTTACGGCAGCAGACAACACCTAGCACTGCTGCTAAGCAAGATGACAAGGAGGAAGAGCTAGATGAGCAAAAAGATATAAAGAGTCAAGGGGCAGATTCTCCAAGCATCTCTGAGCCCATGGACCAGTCCTTATGATGTGCTCTTGTGCAAATGTACTTAAAAAACTTAATCATATTTACCAATAACTATATGTGAGGTTCTCAGCTTAATTCCTGAGTAATTGTTATAAAGAGGTTGAAGTTGAGCAAAGGTGCTGGTAAAAATTAGCTTTTTCCATATATTGCAGCACACACATTCATGCTTTACATAGACATTTAAGTCAGGAGCACACAGTGACTGTGTGTAAAACCAAGTGCATCTGGTTTTCAATACACAAATCCTTCTGTAGCGGTTTATACTCCAAAATCAGCTACAAAATGCATTTACCCAGCATCCCTTATAGATAGTGGGTTGTTGTTAGTCTGTTGTGAAAGTAAAGGGACTCCTAATTGTTGTAATGTAGTTCAAATGCAACATTCAAAGATAATGCAGTGCTGATCCGATTTTTTTTCTTCAACTGGCTAGTGTGTGTTTTGCACGGTGATACTATTGGTAGAATATGATCTATACCTCTATGGGACTGTATATTTGTCTTCTGATTAAGCCAAGTGTGGATCAAATGAAAGGTGTCATTAGGAACTCTCCACTGGAACTCACCACTTGTTTTTGTGACCAGATTAAAACTGCCAGCTCTTGGTATTTGAAAGTCACAATGATGGAAGAATGTTGACAAATATAAACTGAAGGAATTTTGTTTATTTTTGGCACACAGTGCTATGCTTAACATGCTGCTGTGATATTAAATTCAACACAATATTGTTGTATCACAGATGATATAATCCTCTGAATTAGTAACACTAAAGATTAAAGGAGTGCTTTAGGTTTAACTTGAGTGTGGTAAAGTTTGTATAATATAATACATCTTTACTAAAGCAAGGAACACTTAGGAGTACTGGTTGACTGATTCTTTGATTCTTTCGTTGGCTGAGTGTAAATATTTACTGAATGGACTGTTTCTGGTGTGACTACTGTCCTCCACAGGGGTGCTGCTGCATTCTTGTCTGATTAGTTAAACCTTTAAAAAAAAAAAAAAAGGAGTTGTATTTCATTACTCAATTCTGAGTAAAAATGTGCACTGTATGTATCTACTGGATCTTGCAGGGGGATTTTTGTTAGCAAGCAGGCTGGGATGACCTGACCAAAGCTTTCCTCCTATACGTTTCAGACAGGTCTAGTGGAGAGTAATGTTATATTTACATTTGCTAGTGATGGCCTTGTACATGTTCTACCATTGTACATGCACTTCCACACAGCCTTAATGGTCACTAAGGTTTACTTACATCCCACTATATACAGTCTTTACAATTTTCTTCCTTCACCACAATTTTTTTTTATAATGATCTTGTATAATTTTATTATAAAATACTTTGATTATAACTGATTATAAGGTTGCTCAGGCTATTGTCTCATTCATTTATCTGTAAATTGATCTCCCAGTTCCTTTTTTGTTATTGCACAGCTTTTTAAGATGCAAGACTGTTTCAAGCGAAAGAAATGTCATGTGAGCATGCCTCTCTGAATGAAAGTAAGAAGTGGGTTTACTGTAGAATGGAGTGGAACCTTTACTGTGGACTTAAGTTTAGGCATTTTTCTTTTGATTTGCAAGTTACACGAATTAAAACATGAAGAAATAGTAGAAGGAATTGCTTGAGCTAACTAGCTCCTTTTATTTTATTGCTTGAATTATTTCAACTTTCGAGATTTTTCATGATACAAAGAAATGATTCATTATATTTCTCTGTTGGCTCATATATTTGAGAGAGAGAGAGAGAGAGAGAGAGAGAGAGAGAGAGATTTATATAAGCACTATTCTTTAACATTGGTAGTAATATGGGCAAAATGGAAAACGTATAGATCAGTTATTTACAGTTTTTATTTTCAACTGATCTTCCTGATGATGACCTGTAATATATAGTATATATTGTACTTTATCCTGTACATATGGTCATTTATTTTCCCATTGTTTTGATTTGTTGTTACTTTTGTTTGCCAACAAAGTGGTCTGAGGATCCTACACAGCTAAAGCATTCACAGTTTGCATGTGCAGTAAATTTTTGGCCTAAAACCTGAATAAAGTTCCTCCCTCACTGTAACACACTGTATTACTGGCCTCTCAGTTACCCTGCCAACAATCAGCACTGCTTTCTAAATAAAAACCTTTTCCATACAGCTTAATTAAGGAATATCATATTGAATAAATAAAGTTTATTCAGCTTTAAAAAAAATAAATAAATTGCAGCATGTACATCATTCATTTTGATTCATGCATTTTGTATTTTAAGATTTAATTATTTTTAATCTTGTGCTTTTTTTAAATGTAACGTCTTAATTATACATTTATATTCTATTAATTATTCCAGATTATTGTTATTACAACAGCAGTATATCAACAAGTAATTATCATACATCAGCTTTAAATAACGTAAAAGATTTAGAGTGTTTATATCAGAAAATAAGTTTACTAATATGTTTCTATCAAATGTATAATGTACTTAAGCTAAAGTGCTTCTGGGTAATACTTTGCTATGAATAACTTGTGAATTGAAGGTCCTGCAGAAGACTACAAAAGGCAGAAAAAATTATGTTGAAAATTTTACTCCTAAAAAAAATTAACTGCTTATTTGTTTAACAAGCAAATCAATGAGTCATGAACCAATCATAATTATTTATAGTTCATAATCATAGCCATATGCTTGGTTTGTCCTTAAACAAAGCAGATGAAGTATTGTGCATGTTTAGTATAGTTTCATGGATGCTTCAAACAAACAAGTGAGATCCTCTTCAGTGTGGGATCTTGGTGCAAGTTTTGTCACACGCTCCTGTAAAGCACAAACCCACCTATACATAAATATTATATACAATATAAATCTACTAAAAAAACATGGCATCAAAAAGTAAAGCAGATAAGAGCAAACCTGTGGAATAGTTCCTTTCACCAGTTCAGGAATATCCTCTTTACTGTAGCCAATTTCACACAAGCCATCTTCCACTTCCAGGTCATACAGAAGTTTCCTCAGTACATCTGACAACACACGACCAGCATCTTCTCTCTTCACATTCCTTATATCAGCACCTTAACAACACACACACACACACACACACAAGCATATAGGCATACATGAAACAAAGTTTCAGGTCCACATAATACAGTTAAAAAGTATGTTTGTCCATTACCCAGTATCTCTGCTGCCTCTAAGTGGCGCTCTGGGCACATGCAGGCAGTGAAGGCAAACACAGCCGGGGATGTGAGAACCACAGAGAGTCCATGAGGCTTCATTTATGATCCACATACAAAATCATATACATAAATAAAATATCAAAAACACGAGGAACTGCAAACATATAGCAGCTAATAAATTGTAATGCAGGCATACCAATGCTGGACATAATTTTACAGTAATTCCATGTGAAATTATTTAAACCTTATTCAAAGTGAAGGATTTTTTATAATACTGTGTTTTTAAAAGTGTTTGTTTAGGATTGCACTTGCCACTAACGGGTGGTCCACATTGTATCCTTGAGCTTTGTGGGTTTTAATGTTCCCAGAGATGGGATATGACATTCCATGACTGAAATAAAATAACAGATAAAGAGTGCAATTAAGACTAAAGTTCCAATGAATCTTGTTTTTGATTGGTTCAAGTCATTATTATTAATAAAAAATAAACTTGGAGAATAATTTATCAATTATATATTATACCTATTATATAAAAATATTCTATAACATTTTATTGCTGTGAAATATTTATTTATGGAAAAAAAGATTTACCACAAATGAACTCCTGCATTACCAAAGCCAATTCCAGCAAACACACTTGCCAGGTGCATGCTGGAGCGTGCCTCTACATCATCTGGATTACACACTGCTCTGACAAACACACAAGATGTATGAAAGTTATTCTCATACTTTTTATTTACCTGTACAAGACTGCTCAGACAATTATGCATAATGCTGGCCAGATATATTGTTCTTATTTTTTTTTTTTTTTTTGCCAAATATTCTTATTTTATTATAACACCATAAACTAAAGAAAATAAAGTAAAAACAAGTTAGGATTCTGTTCAAGTAATAAATAGAAATGATGACAAGTCTTGTTTAGCCATAACATTAATGGGTGCCTGTTGAAACATGGTGAAACTGTAAAGGGTACTGTTCACTTAAAAGAGGAAAAAGTGCAATTAATTACACAACATTAAAGAGACATACAGTAAAATTCCTTGTTGTGCATTACCTAAAAACAGGTCCAATTTATCAACGTTAATAATAATAATAATAATAAAAATAATAATAATAAAATATAAAACGCACTTTGACTACAAGTCTAGATAAAAAGGTAATTTAAGTTTTATATTAATAAGCCTGTTCTTTACAGTTTTTCTCAAATGCTAAAACACAAAAGCCAATCCTCTAAACCAAATGACCAGTTGTCTAAACACATTTACTAAATCTAGCCATCATTTCCCAATATCATAAACACATTTCACATGAAGACACAATTCACAAAACACAATCCTCCGTTCTCATAAATCTTGACACATTTTTTTTTTTTTGCTAAAACACAAGTTGCAAAAGAACTCTGCTCATATTCTCAAATGAAAGCTCATGTGATGCAAAATGCTTGCCACAGTCAGCAATATTTGAACACAATGAACACACCTGGCATCATTCATTACACACAACGACTCAAAATTGAAGACACTTGTAGCTAATGCTGTGACCACATGTACAAAAGCAAGTTCAGAGTGCACAGTTTGCTGAAGATTCCAAACAAACACAATGGATGAAGGCAGAGTCAGGGGAAGAGGAATTCGAGTCAGAGGAGGGAGAAGAGCTGGCCATGGAAGAAGAGGAGCAGGCCAATGAGGAAGAGGAGTTCAAATCAGTGGAGGAAGAGGAGCAGGTATTGTACTCTATTGCTTTCTTTGTCACAATACAATTTTACAAGCCTGTGAAAGTAGACTATTGGTTTCAAATCAGTTGTTACTGTATTGTAAAACTGACAACACATGTTTCTTTCTTTAGAGTTGAAAAAATGCCACATAGAGGTGGGAGGGTTGCCATATTTACAGCGGCACAAGAAACCCTCATTGTGGATATGGTTCGTGAGAACAACCTCATCAGAATCCGGGAGATCAGAGACAAAGTCATGGCCGATAATGTCAACTTTGAGAGCATTGATGATGTCAGCTTGGCCACAATAGACCGAGTTCTCCGGCGCCAAAAGATGCGGATGAAACAGGTCTATAGGGTTCCCTTTGAGCGCAACTCTGCGCGACACAAAGACCTACGTTACGAGTATGTGCAAGTAAGTATACATCCATGTTCACAGTACAGTTAGTGGACATACTGCTCAGTGGCCCACATTTCCTCTGGACAATACTGTGCTACCTGATTGACTGTTGTTCTGAACACCTGTGCACTTTCACATTTTCACAGAGGATATTACAATAAGACACGATGGCCAGACCTCATGAGTACCTCTTCCAGGATGAGGCTGGCTTCAACCTGCACAAAAGAAGGCAAAGAAGCCATAACATCATTGGTTCCTGGCCAAGGGGGGGTAATATTACTCTTTGTGCAGCCATGGGTTTGGAGGGGCTTGTCCACCGGCATGCTGTCCCTGGGTCTTACAACACCCAACGTCTCCTCACCTTCCTAGAGGAGCTAAAAGACATCCTCCTGGACCGCCAACAACACCATCCTGGGCCCGCACATCAAATTTATGTGATCATTTGGGACAATGTACGCTTCCACAAAACAAACCAAATCAGAGAGTGGTTCACCACCAACAGTAACCACTTTTTAAACGTCTGTCTGCCACCCTACTCCCCTTTCCTGAACCCTATAGAGGAGTTCTTTTCATCATGGAGATGGAAGGTTTACGACAGACAACCATACACTAGCGAGAACCTCCTGGCCTGTGTTGACATCCCAGTGGAGGCCTTCCAAGGATGGATTCGCCATTCCAGGGTGTTTTTCCCACGGTGCCTGGCAAGAGACAATATAGCCTGCGATGTGGATGAGGTGATGTGGCCCGATGCAGCTCAGCGACATGATGCCGCACAGTGATTGTGGTGTGTGCGTGGTGTGAATAAAGTAAATAAAAAAACTTCACACCCTGATCATGTTTTCAAGAGTACTGTTGTGTGCAATAGATTCTGTTTTTGCATTGAGTTGTGTTACAGTAGTGTACATGCAGAATTTACTATAGATTTATACTCTTCATATGAAACTCTTAAATCTAAATGCCTAATCCTCTGCAGAGATCTAAGAACATCCATTACTGTAAAGTTTCAAAAATATGCATTGGCAGTTATGAAACAAAGAACCTTCTCACAAATTGAGCATTGTGTTTTCAATTGTTTTGCTGTAGTGTGTAATGATGTGTATAGTGTTTAAATTTTTGAAAGCTTCGAGCTGCTCTTTTGGTGTGAAAGTTTGAGTTTTGAAGTGAGAAGGTGTGGTTTATGTAGCTTTAGAAAAGGGTGTTGTGTTTAGACATTGGGAAACATGGAGGAAACGTTTGTGAAATGTGTTTTAGCATTTGAGAAAAACTGTAATCATGTCTAGTAATCTAGTGGACAAGCTACATAAGTGGATTTTTAAGTTTGGTCATTTTTGAAATGGTAAAGATTTCTGTGAGGCTTTATGGCTTTTAAAAACATGACAAGCTGCTTTTATTAATTAAACAACCCTAAAAAGGCAGGCAGGCAGGTAAGTGGATAATTTTACAGCTATTACAAGAGATAACTTTTCACTGTTATGGCACAACATTAAACATAACTGAAAATAAATGGATTGTTTTTTTTTTTTTTAAATATATACCGTTTTAAGTACTTGGCTACTATACAAAGGGCATGTCTTGCCCAGACGTCACTGATTGGATTGCTACCCTGATAGGCAGGACGGGTAATAGGATTGGTGGGACAAGGACTCCTCTTGTTATATGGCAAAGCAGTGTAGGATTCCAAAGCATGGCTATTAGAGGTGATAGACAAAGATTGAGAGACTGGATAAGTATGGGTTGAAATAAGAATAAATGTAAAGTAACAATTCATATTCACTTCAAATGCACACATGCACGCAATGTGTTTTACCAGAGTACGTCAAAACCACTGTTGGCAGCGACTCTGTCCGGCATGTGCAGTGTGTGAAGTGGATCCACCATTGCCAAAGTAGGCTTCAGTGATCGACTTGCTATACCTGAATAAAATACAAGGAAGAACACATTTAAATTACATTTGAGGGAAACAAAATAGTGGCACATTAACACTATTAAATGTTTCCAAATTTAAGTTACATGATAAACCAGATACTAAAAACATATACAGTATATGAACATATAACGACCATATAAAGTGTCAAGTGTTGGGATGAAGCTTAAACTGAAAAGCCAAATTTATATTTTACATTCAGAATTAATTCTCTCACACCTGTTTTAGCTTTCAGGTATTCAAAATCAAATATTGCTACCCCCGTGGTCTCACTCCCAGTACCTGCTGTAGTCGGAACTGAAAAACACACATAGACAAAGTTATATACTCTTTACTGTCTGAAAGCAGCTTTTACAATTTGATATGAATGTGATTTGTTTACATTTTAATTGGTTAAAACATTCAGCATTAAAAATAAAAAGCTTTTATTTTATTTTTTAGCTTTTTTTCAGTAAAGAGTATAGTCTACTATATCATAACTTCCAGGCTGCTGCAGTGATTTCTTTAACGTAACATGACTTTAATTTAACAGGAATCCAAAGTGTTGAATGTCTTAAAGATTTCTCTAGATCTTTCAGTCCCTCCTTGCTCCTGAGTGTAGATGTTTCTTGACCTAGTTTGCTAATAATAACTGTGTGATTTGGCAATTTGCGTTTCTTCTTTCAAGGATACTTGCATCCTATCTTAATTTAAGACAAACAGGAAACTATTTTTGTCAGTGACAGAAGTGTAGGTTTGATTAAATGTTTATTACACCTCATGTCAAATAATAATTGCAAACCACTTTACTAAAAAAAAGTATTAAATCTGCATTCATCTCCTGATTAGATACTGTACATCCTTGTATGCTTTGACAAACTAAGAGGTTTTCCCTGAATGTGATAAATATGAACTAATTAGACAATAATTAATGGTAATTAATAGATAATTAGACCAATATATTGTATAAAATGTTCAAGATTGTCCAATAAATAAATAAATAAATAAATAAATAAATAAATAAATAAGAGGGCCATACTTATATATTAGTCAAATCATACATCAGTCAAAACATCCCATGTAACCCATTGTTCCGTATTTCCTAAATAAGTATTCATACAAATACCTGCAATAAGAGGCTTCAATGGTTGGGTAACTGGCTTTCCTTTTCCAACTGGTGCATTGACAAAATCCAGAAAGTCAGCCTCCGGGTGGCATGCGTAAAGATTGGCCGCTTTACAGGTGTCAATCACAGATCCACCACCAACAGCTACATATGCATCAAAATTCCTTTTCTTCACAAAATCAATAGCTTCTTTAAAACTAAAAATTGAAAATAGCAATTTATTAGCCATTCAATATAGCCATCATGCTCACAACATAAAAAGACTGCAAATGAATTAAAATATTTACAGTTCAGTGTTTGTTGCAACACAAACTTTATGTCTATGCTTTACAAATATACACATTTATCCCACCTGTTATCAGTAGGTTCCACCCTCACACCATCATAGCATTCATACTTCACACCATGTCTTAATAGTGAGTCCAACACTGCTGTTACTGGAGGCAGTCTGGACAGGTTCCTGTCCGTCATCAAACACACATTTTGTGCACCCATATTTTGCATGTCCTAAAAAACATTCAGGAACTTAACGTTATACTCAAATTGATGTTATTATTTTAAAAAAGTACAAATTTGCCACTAATCCAACTTGTGGATACATTATCAAGTTTTGTTGTGTTTTTAAATCAGGGGTGTCAAAATTGCTAGCAAAAATATAAAATAATAAAATAGAAGCTCACCACAAGAATCCTGGTGTACAAGACTGTTAACTCTCTTAGACAATAAGTTACTTATTTCTTTTCTACCAAACAAGTGACCACAGTTCCACCCACTTGTGTTTTCAAGTGGATCACAACTCCATGACTTGTGGATTTAAAGGTCAAAACTGTCTTAGATACAGTTGGCATTAAACAAGAGCAACTATAAAAAAAATACATGTCAAATCCTACATACTTTCCCTGTCTTTGGTATATGGTTTAACTATTTATTTTATTATATAAAAATGTATATGAAGTAAGATTTTTATAACATAGATACATATGTTATCATTTGTTAAAATAGTAAATGATTTCATTTTACTCTAAATCCTTGAAATTTATAAAAATGCTGCAACTGCCATTGTAATTGCAAATATTACCATTTCTTATACTTATATTAGAATTGTCTCTGTTATTTCATTGCAAACCAGTTTCTGATCCTGCCAGGTGAGGTTTAACCAAGCACTATGTTTTAAGGCGTTTATTCTCTTTTCCCGAGCTCAGCCATGGGCTTTGTGTCTGGGCTCAGTGGAGCTTGCGTATGAATAGATAAAGAGTAGATGTATTAATCAAAATCTTAAATGCACTGTTTAACCCCTGGTTTATGTAATTATGCATAGCCAGCTAGAGATGAAAGAAATATTTGTTTAAATACTCAAATATTTTGCAATGTTACTCTAACTGTCAGTTTGTAATATAAATTATCATTAAATAAATACATAATTCACCTATATTGCTTGAGATAAATTGCATGCTATTACTGTGTGTTCATTCTAATGGTGCCAATAATAAAATTATTACCATGCCAATTTCTCTGGTCACACCCTTTCCATATCTGACATTAGAGCAGGCCATCTGAAAAACACAGGCAAAACCACAAGAGAATCTTCATTAGACATTTGTTAATACAATTCAATACATTTAAATGGAATAAATATAAAACATTGATGCATGTTATAAGTATTAAGACTGACACCAACCTCAAAAGCAAAGTCAGTTTTTCTCCCAAAGGAAAGATCAGCACCTGTCCACAATGAAGACGGTCATTTAGGTTAAGTGGTAATCAGCTCATACTATGATTTAAATCCTTTTATAGAACAATATATATAAAAAACCTGTATTTTCTTGTCTTTCACATGAGAAACACACCTGACTGATTGATGTGGACAGAATGTGTGGAAGAGTGAGCAGGACATCTGCACCTATTAAAAAAATAATCGCATAGGATTTGACATGCAAGGACTCTGTAAATAAAAATAAAGTTACTCATCCATGAGTTATCTGTATCTGTCTTGTAGAAGCACATATATCTAAATACATTGCTCAATTAAAAAATTAAATGCTTGCTTAATTCAATATATTTTTTTTATTTATACCCAATAAGCATTTAGAAAAGTACTTAATATATTTACAAGCAATTAAAAACAAAAAATTACTGGATATCATTCACTTTTAAATATCATAAATGTGCTTCTTTGTAACTTTAGGACAGCACATCAGCATATATATATATATATATATATATATATATATATATATATATATATATATATATATATATATATATATATAAAAGCAACCCTCCATTACTGGACTGAATGACTACAGGCCTGTCGCTCTGACATCTGTCGTCATGAAGACCTTTGAAAAGCTGGTATTGGCCCATCTAAAGAAAGTGACAGAACAGCTGCTGAATCCCCTACAGTTTGCATACCGAGCAAACAGATCAGTGGAAGACGCAGTCAACATGGGGCTAAACTACATTCTGCAACACCTTGACTGCCCAGGAACATATGCCCGGATTTTGTTTGTTGACTTTAGTTCGGCTTTCAATACAATAATTCCGGGAATCCTCCACTCCAAACTCCTAAACCTTACTATACCCTCTGCCATCTGTCAATGGATCACCAGCTTCTTGACAGGCAGGAAACAACAGGTGAGACTGGGAGGTGTTACCTCCGGTATTCGGACAGTCAGCACTGGTGCTCCTCAGGGGTGTGTCCTTTCCCCACTGCTATTCTCCCTTTATACGAATGACTGCATATCAAGTGACCCAACTGTCAAACTCCTGAAATTTGCAGATGACACCACGCTCACTGGACTAATCCAAGATGGTGACGAGTCTGCATATAAGCAGGAGGTGAAGCAGCTGGTGCTATGGTGCAGTCAGAACAACCTTGAGCTAAACACACTCAAAACTGTGGAGATGATAGTGGACTTTAGGAAACATCCTTCAACACTACTCCCCCTCACAATATCCAACATCCCTGTGTCACCTGTGGAGAACTTCAAGTTTCTGGGCACTACCATTTCCCAAGACCTGAAATGGGAATCAAACATAAACTCGATTCTGAAAAAGGCCCAGCAGAGGATGTACTTTCTAAGGCAATTAAGGAAGTACAGTCTGCCACAGGAGCTGTTGATACAGTTCTACACTGCAGTCATTGAATCTGTCCTGTGCTCATCAATCACCATCTGGTTTGGAGCAGCAACAAAACAGGACAGAAACAGACTGCAGAAAACTGTTAAAACAGCTGAAAAATCATTGGTGCCCCCTGCCCACTCTCCAGGACTTGTACCATACAAGAACCAGAAACTGGGCAGGAAAAATCATTAATGACCCTTCACACCCTGGACACAACATCTTTCAGCTCCTCCCTTCTGGCAGCCGCTACAGAACTTTGCTCACTAAAACTGCCAGACACAGGAACAGTTTCTTTCCCCAAGCAATCACCTTTACTAACAACTGACCATAATTATATTCCCTGCTCATATCTATGAGTACTGCACAGAACTGTCACTCATCACATTATCTGTACATGTTGCACACACTATTGCTTCTATATACTGTACAAAGATTTATAGTAAACTCTCTCATCATACCTGGCACACAATCCTGTCATTTGCACCACCATGCACTTCCACACTTTATGTACATTACTGGTCTGTATCCCTATTTATTACCCACACTGTCTATACTGTCTCATATTGTCTGTATTGTCTTGTATAGTCTGTTTTTGTCTTGTTGTGTCTGTTTTGTCATGTATAGGTTTTTATTTATGTCTGTACTTTTGAGAGTAACAAACAGCTGGAACCAAATTCCTTGTGTGTGTCAACACACTTGGCCAATAAACCTGATTCTGATTCTGCGCGCACGCACACACACACACACACACACACACACACACACACACACACTATATATATATATATATATATATATATATATATATATATATATATATATATATAACGTACATGACGTTTTAAAGTTATGCAGGATGCTATTCGATTGTTATATGGTTAGAAATATTACGCAACTTTAACAGAATTAATTCGATTAATGGTCTGTTTTGCGCAAGTTGTTTGACTTACGCTTGAACGACAAGCTGCCTAAGTAAATGTGTCACCCTGTCGCGAGCAGCCATGACCGCGCCGTGTGTGTGCTGTTTTTCCCAATCCACGTCTCCTGCCCGGTTCTTGGACTCGCACTGCTTTATGCTTTACGACCCTCCCCGAACTGTAGGGCGCATGTGCGTCGTTTTACGGCAAAGGTCCTCCATCTAACACGATGGACTGGTAGTGTAGATATATACAATGGATGCGCCGTGCTTTTCAAACCTAAATCAAGAACCGGTGACGATATCGATACTAATACTCTCATGAAATGTTTTTATAGACATTGTTATCATCATTATTAAACACAACACAATATTATTAATCATTCTCTCATCATTCTCTCTCCAATTTGGATACCTTTTAACACAAAATTTGCACATGGTTTTTATGTATAGTGAACATCATTGCTTGAGTTCACAAATGAAGCCTCACTTTTACAAAAACATACATGCCTTTAATGATGAAATACATTTAAATTAAAGAGGAATTTATAGTTTATACAATATGTACAAATATAATCAGTAAAAGAAGGAGCTCAACACAACAGCAGAAGCCGCTTTAGGTTTTGATTGTGAATATATTATTCAGCTTGTTTTGTTATTTATTTCAGAAATCCTTGTGATATATTCAGTTTGTGCTGGTCTGACTTAAATAAAAGTGTATAAAAATTACTTTGTGTTTAAGTCAGTTTTGTGTTTAAGTCAGTTTTGTGTTTGTATAGACCATAACGCATAAAAGGGCATTAATGGGAACATTAAAGAAGGTTCTTTAAAAAAGTAACTAAAAAGTTACTTTTAACAGTAACACACTACTTTTTGGTGTAAGAAATCAACAAAGTAACGGAGTTACTTTTTGAACGAAGTAACTAGTAACTGTAACTGGTAACTCGCTCTGCACAAGGGCTTCTGTTAAAAGCTGTAAATTTATGTATTTAATGTACATTTGATTTGTTCCTGGTGAATAACGTAAGTCAGACTATCTGCACGAAGGAATTTTAACAATTTGAATCTTAAATAATTTGTAAAATTATGGGGCAACAACGTGTTTACTTAACGTTCAATAATTCTAATTTTAAAAAGTGTTATATGTATTATATATTTTTAGTCCTTAAAAGCTAGTGGAGAGAGTGGAGTAATAAGGTGGTGTGGGAGTGGGATGAATTTAATAAATATGTTTCATCTATATAAAAAAAACATTTTACCTTCACCACTGATCATAGACCTGAGAGAATGACATCACTCCTAAAATCAGAGGCTTTGTCAACCTCAGGCAAGTAGGAGCTCATTGCCATCCCCGCTGAGCTAAAAAATAATGTGTAGGCTGACACCACAGAGACTTGTAGTAAATAAATTTTCAATGTATCTCATCAAAATTGTTTCTCTGCTAACTCCAATGGAAAAAAGATAAGATAGTGCATGCTATATGGGCAAATGTTTGCAGGAAAAAAGGAAATCTTTAATAGTTTGGTTATATAAAAGAAAAATGCCTCCACTTGCAACCTGCATAAACATCAAGATAAAGGATTATCAACACTCCAGTTACATGGGCAGTTATTGGATCAGACACTTTGGCCGACAGTCTAACAGTTAAAAGCCAAAAGTGTTTCAAGGGGAAGTCTGTGGTGAGAGTAGGGAGCAGGTTGAAAAGAACCTGTAGTAATGTGCTGGAAAGGGGAATGTAATTCAGTAGGAGTAAGACAGAGTACATGTGTGTGAATGAGAGGGAGGGCAGTGGAGTGGTGCGGTTACAGGGTGAAGAGATGGTGAAAGGGGAGGAATTTAAGTACCTGGGGTCAACAGTGCAAAGTAATGGAGAGTGTGTTAGAGAAGAGTGCAGGCAGGGTGGAGTGGGTGGAGAAGAGTGGCAGGAGTGATTTGTGATAGAAGGGTATCTGCAAGAGTGAAGGGGAAAATTTATAGGACTGTGGTGAGACCTGCGATGTTGTATGGTTTAGAGATAGTGGCATTGAGTAAAAGACAGGAGGTGGAGCTGGAGGTAGCAGAGATGAAGATGTTGAGGTTTTCATTGGGAATAATGAAGATGGACAGAATTAGTAATGAGTTTATTAGAGGGACAGCGCATGTAGGACGTTTTGGAGACAAGGTGAGGGAGGCGAGATTGAGATGGTTTGGACATGTTCAGAGGAGGGACAGGAGGTATATCGGTAGGAGCATGCTGAGGATGGAGCCATCAGGAAGGAGGAAAAAGGAAGGAGGTTTATGGATGTGGTGATGGACGACATGCAGGGTTTCAAAGAGGCAGATGTAGAGATATAGAGTTATGGAGACAGATGATCTGCTGTGGCGACCCCTAATGGGAGCAGCCGAAAGAAGAAGAAGTTTCAAAGGAATATCTGCAAGAGAGATTCACCAAAACAACTGTGGTGAGTCCATGCTGCCAATTAACATTTTAATAAGACTTTGCCTATTGAATGCTGAGAAGAATTGCAAAATCCTCAACTTCCGCAAGTGCTCTCCTGCAACTCTTCTGGCATCTTCGGTCTGCTAACCATTTTGATTGGTTTATCAAGGCACCACTCAAAAGCCAACCAGACCGCTAACAAATTACTATTATCAGATAATGTCTCCAGCAAAGCAACTAAGTGTATTCCTCCTAATCAATCAACATATAAGTATGGTTCCTCCAGATTCACACTGAACAGGTGCATTTTAAACAAAATTTTAAAATCCTTTTAGAAACTAAGTAATGTTCAAGTTCGTTTTTGATGGTACATTCAGGACTTGGTTTAATGTGCTAAACTTTAAACTTCAAATATTTTTGTTTACATTTGTGGAGAAAAATAAATAATGATGAAATAATAAATTATTAACTGGTGGCATATCTCCTAAATAATTATTCAGGTAATTTGTACATATTTGGTGTGATTCCTACATTAATGGTGTAAAATGCAAACATATATATTACACAATCACACCCCTTATGTACAGTGAGGAAATAAGTATTTGAACTCCCTGCTATTTTGCAAGTTATCCCACTTAGAAATCATGGAGAGGTCTGAAATTGTCATCGTAGGTGCATGTCCACTGTGAGAGATATAATCTAAAAAAAAAATCCATAACTATTTATTTGTATGATACAGCTGCAAATAAGTATTTGAACACCTGAGAAAGTCAATGTTAATATTTGGTACCTTTGTTTGCAATTACAGAGGTCAAATGTTTCCTGTAGTTTTTCACCAGGTTTGCACACACTGCAGGAGGGATTTTGGCCCACTCCTCCACACAGATCTTCTCTAGATCAGTCAGATTTCTGGCCTGTCGCTGAGAAACACGGAGTTTGAGCTCCCTCCAAAGATTCTCTATTGGGTTTAGGTCTGGAGACTGGCTAGGCCACGCCAGAACCTTGATATGCTTCTTACAGAGCCACTCCTTGGTTATCCTGGCTGTGTGCTTTGGGTCATTGTCATGTTGGAAGACCCAGCCTCGACCCATCTTCAATGCTCTAACTGAGGGAAGGAGGTTGTTCCCCAAAATCTCACAATACATGGCCCTGGTCATCCTCTCCTTAATACAGTGCATTCGCCCTGTCCCATGTGCAGAAAAACACCCACAAAGCATGATGCTACCACCCCCATGCTTCACAGTAAGGATGGTGTTTTTGGGATGGTACTCATCATTCTTCTTCCTGCAAACACGTTTAGTGGAATTATGACCCAAAAGTTCTATTTTGGTCTCATCTGACCACATGACTTACATTTACATTTACATTTGCGGCATTTAGCAGACGCCCTTATCCAGAGCGACATACAAACGTGCTTTAAATCTCTAGTAATGAATAAATCTACACTGGTACGCAAGATTACAAACTCAATATAACTAAAACTCGAATTCTACAAACTTGGAAAGTGCTAATGTAGGTATTTTAGGAAGAGGTAGGTCTTCAGTCGTCGCTTAAAGATAATCAGGGACTCTAGGGGCATCTAGGGGAAGTTCATTCCACCACCTCGGTGCCAGAACAGAGAAGAGCCTTGAATTGTACTTACCTCTCATTCTGAGAGAAGGTGGTACCAATCGAGCAGTGCTGGAGGATCTCAGACAGTGTGGTGCAGTGCGGTGCAGTGACTTTCTCCCATGACTCCTCTGGATCATCCAAATGGTCATTGGCAAACTTAAGACGTGCCTGGACATGTGCTGGTTTAAGCAGGGGAACCTTCAGTGCCATGCATGATTTTAAACCATGACGTCTTAGTGTATTACCAACAGTAACCTTGGAAACAATGGTCCCAGCTCTTTTCAGGTCATTGACCAGCTCCTCCCGTGTAGTTCTGGGCTGATTTCTCACCTTCCTTAGGATCATTGAGACCCCACGAGGTGAGATCTTGCATGGAGCCCCAGTCCGAGGGAGATTGACAGTCATGTTTAGCTTCTTCCATTTTCTAATGATTGCTCCAACAGTGGACCTTTTTTTCACCAAGCTGCTTGGCAATTTTTTTTTTTTAGATTATGTCTCTCACAGTGGACATGCACCTACGATGACAATTTCAGACCCCTCTATGATTTCTAAGTGGGAGAACAACCCTATTGAACCACTTTAGGAGGAAATGGACAATGTGTATTTTAATTAAAATAGTTTGAAATGGAAAAAAAGTGTTTTATTTAATGAATATCACACATCTTTAAATATGTAATCAGTCTTTTCATTTTTTAAATGAAGAACAGCAAAGTAGTCACTCTGTTGTTTGGTATCATTCTGTACACCACACTGAACATGGACCAGGGAAAGAAAAGAAGAGAGTCAGAGGTCAAGAGTCTGAGGAGAGAGTCTGAGGAGGTCAGAGGAGGGGAATATTGTGAAAAAAGCATGTTAAAGGTATCTCACGGATAGCACAATAGACCAAAGAACTTATAGAGTTTTATGTTAAAATAATAAAATGTATTAATAAAATAAAATTATTAATGATAAAATGAGGTAAAATGTTAATACAGTTCAGTACTATATACTTAAAATAGCATTATTGGGTGGGGTCCATTTATCTCGTTTTTTTCGTTTATCTCGGATGGTTTTGAAACGTAACCACCATGATAAATGGGGATTACTATAATCTTATTACACCATTTTTATCAGAGAATAAGGCAGAAAATATATGGTTAGAGTTATATATGAAATAAATGTGTTTGTCTTATTATAATTAATGCAGTCTCCTTAATTAACTAGTAGAATATATTTAATGTATTTTGACTGGAAGGAACCACTGACAGTGGATTATAATAGCAAATGGCTTACCGAATATAAAGCAATGAAAACAAGGATAAAATCTCCTGCTTAAATTTTGAGTAAAAGTGCTTCAAGATAAAAAAAAAAAAAAAACAATAACAAATGAGAAAAAAATTATACAGTGTGGAAAGAAATCTTTGGCAGAGGCACCAAAAATACTTCCTATTAAAATACATTATATAGAAAGAGATCCTCAGTGACATGAAAAAAAGAGGGAAATTCATGTCTATGAACACAAAACAATACTTAAAATTTTGTGACTATATCACGAAATGCTGTGAGACAGGGCTGTCCAAACCTATATTCATGATCTTGTGTGCAAAATCATGAATAGTCTCTCCCCGTTGTTAATATGACTCAGATTACATGATGGCTATTTGAAAAGTAATTTAGTCTTCAAAATCCAAATTATTTTAGTTGTTTCAGTTCCTTAGCCATGCCTCCCCAAACATTTATTTGCCCCAAACCCAGGGTCACGGTTTGGTTTAAAGCCAGCAACCTGTCTTTGAATGTGGACAAAACAAAAGAGATGGTTGTTCACTAGGAGGATACTTAGTGACCACTCTCTGCTGATCATCAATATCTCCTTTATGGAGAGCACCAAGAGCACAAAATACCTTGGTGTTCACCTCAACACCAGCTACTTAAACGAAAAAGCCAGCAGTACCTCTACTTCTTGCGAAAGCTGAAAAAAGCCCAGGTCCCACCACCCATTCTCACTATGTTATAAAGGGGGACTATTAAAAGCATCCTGAGCAGCTTTCATAGACATCTATACAACACACTGCATGCACCCTCCTGTGGTCTGGGAAAATATACAGAAATAATTTGGCTCTCACATCCAGACTGTTTAACAGATTCTTCCCTCAAGCTATTAACCTCTATAAAACAAAACTGGACTGGACTGATGTGCAAACACACACACAGGCACACACAAATGCAAACAAAATATCCGTAAATCACCAAATGTTTACATATACACTATCATTAAAAGGACAATGCTTTTGCAAGCTATTCTACATTATTTCTTTGTACTAGTTGGCACTGCTCTGCATTGTGATACTATTCTTACTGCACTCCATTGTGTTGTTTAGACAATTGTTGTTTGCACAAGCACTTTATGTAGTCCTGTGTGTAGGTCTGTATATATAATTTTGTGGTATCATCATGGAGAAAAAATTTGGCATTTCACAATGTAATTATAGCATGGGAGTGGCAGTGGGACATCAAGGACAATATCTGAAAAAGGGGGTATGTGACCATGATTACCATTTAGAAAGCATCTGGTATCACCAGACCAGTTGGGTGCTAACACCAATAGCAATAACAATAAAGTGAAAGAAGAGAGTGGTCACTTTCAAATTCTTGTCCTCACTTTGCATTTCAAGTGAAACTTTATTTACATCATGAGCGGAAAGGTTAGTTTAAAATCAGGTTATGGTTGAGCATGAATTGTCCTCGGTTCTTTTTACTTTTTTAAATCTAAAGTGACAATATTGTTATTGTGACTGTCAAAATACCACCACTACTGCATATTTTATTTACAGTTATATTACTATCATAGGTGATTATGTACTTAACAAACAAATGGTATGCAAACTCTATAAATCTCACTTCTATAATCAGTCTACTACAGTGCTCTAATTGACTCAAGTCTTATGTGCGTGGGGGGGGGGGTGGTTGTTGATTCAGCTATTTACAATGTAACACAAAACATTGTGAAAGTGTTTACGACCCTGTGTTTTTATAAGTTAAACATCAAAAGGATGGAAAAGTATCAGGTGATGTCAGGGAAAGAATACATGTTAATGTGTAACTTTTCCACCTAGAACAGATCATAGTGGTCTGTCTGGTTCTGTCTGTGCTTTCCTTCCTGTCTTGGTTGCAGTTGACAGCCGATGGCCATCTTTTGAGTGCAAACTTAAATATGCACTGGATTTTTGCCAAACTCTTTCAGCAAATACAGGCTACTAGCCTCGAATGAGGGTTGCTTTCATCTGAGCACCCCTGTATAACGGGGCCTATTAATAATGAAAAAATAGTAAATTGTGCTGAATACAAAACCCCTGACAGGAAGTAAATAAATATAGTAGAAAGACAGAAAGTGAAAATTACCCCTCAAAAAAGTTAGTAAGTTCATTTTTTACTTGTCATGGGGTTCCCCCACACACACACACATCGAGCATCAAGCACTGGAGTTCATGTGTACTCTAGATAACACATGATTCATCTGTTTTTAAGCCCCTCCCATCTCCTGGTAGCACATAAACTCTGTAAGCACCAGTGTGAAAATGCTTTAGGCAGAAGTGAGCAACAGATTCACAACTCCAAAAAGTGTAAATATTGTTTTTTGGAAAAAGGGCAATGGATGTCTCCGGCACTTTGCTTTTGCTGGGTTTAGTGATAGTGCTGTTTATATTGCTCAGATGGAGGAATAAGCCACATAATCTACCTCCAGGACCTACAGCTTTGCCAATAATTGGAAATATTTGGACGATGGACAACCGGGCACCATTTAAAACCTTTCTAAATGTAAGCAGGCATTTTCCTCATATAGTTTTCAGCATTTAAAAAATGTATAGGTATTATATACACTACCCTCCACTAACAATTTCAATTGGGAAAATATTAGCAAATATGGCTGTGACATTTTTCTTTACTGTTTAAACTTTTTAACTTTTGTAAAAAAAAAAATAAAAAAAAAAACTTCTTGGTAATAAACACTAGAGGTGAGTTTGGTACACAGAGAAACAGCAAAATAGAACAGTACCTCGGGCCTATGATTACATATAGTGGTGGCTCTTCAGTGTTTTGGGGCTGTTTTTCTGGAAATTTCTGAGAAATTCAAAAAGATTAAAATGGCAACCATATGTACTATAGAAATTTGAGAGATTTGGAGCTATTACATATTAATTAATAGTCTTTGATGCCACGATGCCATATATATATATATATATATACAGTGAGAAAAATAAGTATTTGAACACCCTGCTATTTTGCAAGTTCTCCCACTTAGAAATCCTGGAGGGGTCTGAAATTGTCATCGTAGGTGCATGTCCACTGTGAGAGACATAATCTAAAAAAAAAAAAATCCAGAAATCACAATGTATGATTTTTTTAACTATTTATTTGTATGATACAGCTGCAAATAAGTATTTGAACACCTGAGAAAGTCAATGTTAATATTTGGTACAGTAGCCTTTGT
The DNA here is from genome assembly GCF_014805685.1 of Silurus meridionalis. Classification (NCBI taxonomy): domain Eukaryota; kingdom Metazoa; phylum Chordata; class Actinopteri; order Siluriformes; family Siluridae; genus Silurus; species Silurus meridionalis. Next base: position 11,638,772 of record NC_060903.1, read on the forward strand.
TTGCAATTACAGAGGTCAAATGTTTCCTGTAGTTTTTCACCAGGTTTGCACACACTGCAGGAGGATTTTGGCCTCCTCCACACAAATCTTCTCTAGATCAGTCAGGTTCCTGGCCTGTCGCTGAGAAACACAGAGTTTGAGCTCCCTCCAAAGATTCTCTATTGAGTTTAGGTCTGGAGACTGGCTAGGCCACACCAGAACCTTGATATGCTTCTTATAGAGCCACTCCTTGGTTATCCTGGCTGTGTGCTTCGGGTCATTGTCATGTTGGAAGACCCAGCCTCGACCCATCTTCAATGCTCTAACTGAGGGAAGGAGGTTGTTCCCCAAAATCTCACAATACATGGCCCTGGTCATCCTCTCCTTAATACAGTGCATTCGCCCTGTCCCATGTGCAGTAAAACACCACCAAAGGATGATGCTACCACCCCCATGCTTCACAGTAGGGATGGTGTTCTTGGGATGGTACTCATCATTCTTCTTCCTGCAAACACGTTTAGTGGAATTATGACCCAAAAGTTCTATTTTGGTCTCATCTGACCACATGACTTTCTCCCATGACTCCTCTGGATCATCCAAATGGTCATTGGCAAACTTAAGACGTGCCTGGACATGTGCTGGTTTAAGCAGGGGAACCTTTCCGTGCCATGCATGATTTCAAACCATGACGTCTTAGTGTATTACCAACAGTAACCTTGGAAACGGTGGTCCCAGCTCTTTTCAGGCCATTGACCAGCTCCTCCCATGTAGTTCTGGGCTGATTTCTCACCTTCCTTAGGATCATTGAGACCCCACGAGGTGAGATCTTGCATGGAGCCCCAGTCCGAGGGAGATTGACAGTCATGTTTAGCTTCTTCCATTTTTCTAATGATTGCTCCAACAGGGGACCTTTTTTCAGCAAGCTGCTTGGCAATTTCCCCGTAGCCCTTTCCAGCCTTGTGGAGGTGTACAATTTTGTCTCTAGTGTCTTTAGACAGTTTTTTGGTCTTGGCCATGTTAGTAGTTGGATTCTTACTGATTGTATGGTGTGGACAGGTGTCTTTATGCAGCTAACGACCTCAAACAGGTGCATGTAATTTAGGATAATAAATGTAGTGGAGGTGGACATTTTAAAGGCAGACTAACAGGTCTTTGAGGGTCAGAATTCTAGCTGATAGACAGGTGTTCAAATACTTATTTGCAGCTGTATCATACAAATAAATAGTTATGGATTTTTTTTTTAGATTATGTCTCTCACAGTGGACATGCACCTACGATGACAATTTCAGACCCCTCCATGATTTCTAAGTGGGAGAACTTGCAAAATAGCAGGGTGTTCAAATACTTATTTTCCTCACTGTGTATATATATATATATATATATATATATATATATATATATATATATATATATATATACACAGTACAGACCAAAAGTTTGGACACACCTACTCATTCAAAGAGTTTTCTTTATTTTCATGACTATGAAAATTGTAGATTCACACTGAAGGCATCAAAACTATGAATTAACACATGTGGAATTATATATGGAATTATATACATAACAAAAAAGTGTGAAACAACTGAAAAATGTCATATTGTAGGTTCTTCAAAGTAGCCACCTTTTGCTTTGATTACTGCTTTGCACACTCTTGGCATTCTCTTGATGAGCTTCAAGAGGTAGTCACCTGAAATGGTCTTCCAACAGTCTTGAAGGAGTTCCCCGAGAGATGCTTGGCACTTGTTGGCCCTTTTGCCTTCACTCTGCGGTCCAGCTCACCCTTAAACCATCTCGATTGGGTTCAGGTCCGGTGACTGTGGAGGCCAGGTCATCTGGCGCAGCACCCCATCACTCTCCTTCTTGGTCAAATAGCTCTTGATGTCTTCAGTGTGACTCTACAATTTTCATAGTCATGAAAATAAAGAAAACTCTTTGAATGAGAAGGTGTGTCCAAACTTTTGGTCTGTACTGTATATCTATCTATCTATCTATCTATCTATCTATCTATCTATCTATCTATCTATCTATCTATCTATCTATATATATTCTTTCTTTCTTTCTTTCTTTCTTTCTTTCTTTCTTTCTTTCTTTCTATAAAAATATTCTATTTTTACACGGTGCTACCAGAGTTGTTGTCTGATTGTTGTCATACTACTAAGTCTACAAGTCTGGAAATATATTTATATTTTGAGGATCATGTAAAATTGACAGTTTTTTTTTTATTTTTTTTTTTATATACAGCTCACTGATCTTTGAGATTTTTTTCATAAGCTTGACTAACATGATTAAACAAGAAAACAGAAAAGAAAAATTATGTAGAGCATTTTATATTTAGAAAACACTGCTCTAACCTATTTAGGAAATTCTGCTAAAGTCTGTTGTCTTTAACAGTGGAGAAAGAGATACGGTCCTGTGATGACAGTGTATTTGGGATCCCAGAGAGTCCTTGTCCTGGTGGGCTATGACACAGTGAAAGAAGCCCTTGTCGACAACGCAGATGATTTTGTTGGCAGAGCCCCTGTTCCTTTCATGCAGAGAGTGCTGAAGGGCTATGGTAAGAAAGTAAACTCAATGTTACAAATTAGACAGGCTATAATTGAAATCTATACATTCTCTTTACTGTCCAAGCACAATGAGACCTATATGAGACCTATAACTACAGTAAGTAAATTACTCGTGTATGTGTGCTTTATCAGGTCACATTTCCAGTGGTGGACGGTAGCAAAGTAAATGTTACTTTGAATTACTTTAAATTCTCTACTTACTTAATTACTCAACTTCATTTTCCGAAATCAGTCGTTCTTTTTCTTTTCTTTTTGTTTTTTTTATGAGTGGGTAAAAACTTTTATTGATAGTGTAGGAAGATAAGTGTTAAGTCACTGAGGTGGGCTCGCTGCTGGAGAAAATATCGCGAGAACAGCGGGACAGGAGAGTCTGCGTGGCGATTGTGTGTGTGTGTGTGTGTGTGTGTGTGTGTGTGTGTGTGTGTGTGTGTGTGTGTGTGTGTGAGAGAGAAAAGGAGAGAGATAGCAAAAACAAATTAAGTATCAGCTGGAGCAAATGTAATTGGCCATTATCAAAACCCTTTAGATTTTCCAATTAGTGAAGAGGATCTCAAGGACAAAACTCCATGGACTATGATGTTTGTGGATGATACTGTTATTTGTGGTGAGAGTAGGGAGCAGGTTGAGAAGAGCCTGGAGAGGTGGAGGTACATGCTGGAGAGAGGGGGAATAAAAGCCAGGAGGAGTAAGACAGAGTACATGTGTGTGAATGAGAGGGAGGGCAGTGGAGTGGTGCGGTTGCAGGAGAAGAGGTGGAGAAGGTGGAGAAGTTTAGGTACCTGGGGTTATCGGTATCTGTGAGAGTGAAAGGGAAAGTTTATAGGACTGTGGTAAGACCTGCGATGGATTAGAGACAGTGGAATTGAGTAAAAGACAGGAGGTGGAGCTGGAGGTAGCAGAACTGAAGCTGCTGAGATTTTTGTTGGGAGTGATGAGGATGGACAGGATTAAAAACAAGTTTATTAGAGGGACAGTGAATGTAGGACGTTTTGGAGACAAGGTGAGGGAGGTGAGATTGCGATGGTTTGGACATGTTCAGAGGAGGGACAGGGGGTATATCTGTAGAAGAATGCTGAGGATGGAGCCACCAGGAAGGAGGAAAAGAGGAAGACCAAGTAGGCGGTTTATGGATGTGGTGAGGGAAGACATGCAGGTAGTTGGTGTGAAAGAGGCAGATGTAAAGGACAGGGTCGTATGGAGACAGATGATCCGCTGTGGCGACCCCTAATGGGAGAAGCTGAAAGAAGAAGAAGAAGAAGAAGAAGAAGAAGAAGAAGAAGATTTCAAGGACAAAATTAACAAACTGAAACCAAAGAAAGCTTAAAATGGCTGAATTAAAATGATTCAGCCATTTTACAAATTTTCAATCTGGTTCTGAGTTTAGGTTTCTTCCCTGAAATCTGGAATCAAGGACTAATAACCCAGTCTATAAATGTGGAGACAAACTTGACCATAATAACTACCAAGGCATTTGTGTGAACAGTAATCTCTGGAAGATGATGTGTAAAATCATTAACCCAAGATTTCTAAAATTCCTTAGTGAACAGAATGTCTTGAGTAAAAGACATTCATTTTTCTTAAATTAACACACAGCTGATCGTATTTGAACCCTGCACCACCTCATTAAAAATATGTGATTCAAAATCATTCAGAAATATTTGCCTGCTTCATCGATTTTAAAAAGGACTTTGACTCCATTTGCCATCAATAATTATTTTACAAAATGTTGGAGAGTGGTGTAGGGGTAAAGCATATGATCATCAAATCCATGTATACAGGAAACAAGTGCAGAATAAGAATTGGAGATCAACAAACAGATTTTGTCTCTCAGGAGCATGGAGTGAGACAGCGCTAATATTTAAGTCCCACACTCTTCATGATCTTCAAGATACATTAACGAATTTGCTTCCATGTTAGAGGGGTCTGCAGCACCCAGTCTCACTCTACACCACAGAGTGATTAAACTCGTGCTGTATTCAGATGACCTGGCCCTGCTGTCCCCTACTGCTCAGGGTCTACAGCAGAAACTAGACCTGCTGCAGCAATATTGCCAGACCTGAGCTCTGACAGTCAACCACAACAAGATAAAAATCATCATCTTCCAAAAAAGGTCCAGCTCTCAGGGATTTAAACACTCATTTAGGTTAGGAAACCACGAGATTGAGCACACCAAAAATACAAATACCTAGCACTTAACATGATTTCATCAGGACACTTTAACCTGGCAGTTAATGAACTGAAAGTAAAAGCAAGCAGAGTTTTCTATGCCATAATGCAACAAACTTCTGTCAATTCAGTGAATGGGGCAAAAATCCAATTGAGGTCATGCATGCAGAGTTCTGTAAAATGATCCTAAAGGTGCACACAAACACCACCAACACCACATGCAGGGCAGAATTAGGCCGATATCCACTTCTCCTAAACATCGAAAAAAAAGCGCAATCAAATTCTGGCAACATCTAATAGAGAGTGACCCACACTCTTATCATTATAAAGCTCTCTCAACACACACAACACACACTTACATACACACATTAACACATAAGCAACACATACTAACACACCACAAACACACACTAACACACCACTGAATTGAATTATACACAACTGTTCTTTCTTTACGCCATAGTTTTTATTATATAGTTCAGGGGTGGCCAACCCGCGGATCGCGAGCCGCATGCGGCTCTTTGGCCGGTTTCATGCGGCTCCTACGTTCATATCGATTTTTGTGTGTTTGATTTTGAATGTGCGTGTTTGCTTTGCTTACGTTCAATACGGTATTTTTAAGACTTAAATGAGCTTACTCCTACTGGGAAACTTTGCGGTATATCAGACCTTGGCATGAGGCCAATCATAAATTACAGAGACGCACCGAGAATTGCACCGAAACAACACGGCAGAAACACAGTTGTAATGACGCAATAAAAAAGCGCAGCAGCACACGGTTATCTGGATAAGAGCCACATGTGTGCGGTGTGCGGAGAGCGATTTGCAAAACATGTAATGCTAACATTTCAAGAGGGGGTGTATCTGCAAAGAGTTTCTCCAAGTCGGGTTTAATTTATCACCTGAAATCCAAACATCCCGATTGCCTTCTAAATATGAGAAGAACGCGGCGCAGAAAAGTAAAGTCAATCCGAGCATGCGCACTCCGTCTGTAGTGGACGTTTTTGAAAAGGCAGGAAAGTTTCCAGTGATGGTGCCGAGGCAAAAGGCATAACACAAAAAATTATGGATTTCATTGCCTTTTGAATTGAATTTTCATTTCGGTGCATCCCTAAAATATTATCGTTGGTGTGGCCCTCTGACACAATTCAGGTTTCTCATGTGGCCCCTTGTAAAAAATTAATTGCCCACCCCTGCGGTATATTCATCTCACGCACATGCGCATTTGACAAAAATACCGTATTACACTCAAGCGAAGTGAACACGCACATAAAAAAAACCCCACAGTCTGTGTTTTCTACCCTGAAACACGTGAAATCAAAGCATCGATCTGTTCTGACTGACACACGTGTGAAAGAATTGCTTCGAGTGGTAACAACGGAATACGAGGCAGATTTGAAGGGGATTGTTCAAGGCAAGGAATGCCAAAAGTCCCACTAAGTAACATGCATAGTAAAAGAAAAACGCTATTGTAAATTATTATATTTTTGTTTGTGGACTTGGTTAAACAGAGTTTGTGTGTGTGAGACAGTGCACACAATGTTCATTGTTGAAAATGACTGTCCTGTGGTCTTAGAACTGTAGGAGTCAATTTCTGTCATTATGTTGGTGTGTGACATTTACAATAAATCTGGCTGAGCAGAGGTGTGTGTGTGTGTGTGTGTGTGTGTGTGTGTGTGTGTAAGTGTGTAAGAGGAAGGGATGGGTGATGTTCATGTGTGCCAATGTGTATGATGTGGCTCTTTGCGGTAACACGGTAAAAAATGTGGCTCTCGGTCTCTGACTGGTTGGCCACCCCTGATGTAGTTATTCTAGTTATATTACAGCATATTATTATTATTATTATTATTATTATTATTATTATTACTATTATTATTATTATTATTTCTGACTGACTTATTTCTGTTGTTATTTGTCTGTATGTTCTATGCGAATGTCCATATTTGTCATACAAATAAAGCAACCTTTGAATCTTGAGATAGAGAGAGAGAGAGAGAGAGAGAGAGAGAGAGAGAGAGAGAGAGAGAGAGAGAGAGATTTAAGTAGAGAAGTATTTTGGATACTTAAGCTCATTTAAAGAGAAATACTTTTGTACTTCTACTCAAGTGAAAGTTTAAAGGGAGTAATTTTACTTTTACTGGAGCAATATTTTACCTACTGTCTATCTACTTAACTCAAGTACATGCTGTGTATACTTTGTTCACCACTGCAAATATTATAATAGGTTATTCAAGCTATAATTAGTCATAGTTCTTTATATATTTAAGTAAATTTGAAGGCAAAAACCTTTGTACTTTTACTCAAGTGAAAGTTTAAGTGAGAATTTGTACTTTTACTACAGTCATAGTTTAACTAGTGTATCTCTACTTTTACTCAAGTACATGGTTTGTGGACTTCATCCACCACCGCACATTCTATTACTTTATCTGGCAGGCATTGCTATCAGTAACGGAGAGCGTTGGCGTCAGCTCAGGAGATTTGCACTCACTACGCTGAGAGATTTTGGGATGGGACGAAAGAGAATGGAGGGGTGGATACAGGAAGAGAGCAAACACTTGCTGGACACCATTAAAGAAACAAATTGTGAGTGGACTGATTCATGTCAATTTCAATGAACAAAGAACTGGTTAATGACTCGAGTTTGGTAAAAATGCATGTGAATGTAATTTAAGCTGATAAAATAATTGTATAATCTTAAGGATGTTTTGTTGGATTCCAGTTAATAAAGTGCAAAGAAGTGAGTTAGACAGCTAGCTGTTATTCAAGGAATAGTAATGTGGATCTGTTAAAATACTACAGGGAGAATAATCAACAGTGGAGTGGTAATATATTATTATTATTCCAAAGTCTTTCAATAACAGCAAAGTGTTTTGTAGCTTCATAGTATTTTGTCAACTATTGCACTTTAATATGTTGTTAACAAAACATCCAAAAAACACGTTTGTTTTTGTTATTACTTACACTACAGAAATGATCAAACAAAGAAGTTAATATAAACATGTCATTCACCTTTCCTCTACTGTCAGGGTTGCTGTTAAATAAAAAACAACAACTTTCTAACACATAAGAGTTAAGAATTCTGCAGGTCTGTGGTAAAAATACTATATTTCTTTACTCACAGCCTGTTATTTGATAAACTTTTGAAATCTTCTGGTGAAGAAAATAAAGCCTTTTCCATACATACAATGTAATACTTAAGCCATTCATTCTTAAGCCATTAGTGGATGACTGGATGACATCTGGATAAATAAATCCGTAATACTTTTTAACATGTGCTTTTTTCCTGTAGCTGCTCAATTTGACCCCACATTCTTCCTGAGCAGAGCTGTATCCAACATCATCTGTGCATTGGTATTTGGCCAACGCTTTAGTTATGAAGACGGCCACTTCTTGCATCTGCTCCAGGTCATCAACGGAGTACTGCGGTTTGGCAGCAGTACATGGGGACAGGTGCAACATTTAAAGATTTCTCTGAGAAAATGCTGTGAACTTTCATATCCACATAAAAATGAGGAATGTAATGTTGCAATCATAATTCTTTAACCTTTAGATCCCCTATACCAAGTTAAATTGTGCTTTATTTTCTTAACAATAAACTTTTATAGCTCAATGCTCTTTCCTCAGCAAGAAAATTTAAATATGTCACATATATTATGTTCAAGTATTTGATGAAGTAGAAGTGAAAATAATCACTGTTACAGTTTACATCAAAATAATAATTTTAATCACCACATCATTTCCACACATATAACACAATGTGCATGAGGGGATTAGATTACAATGCGATTAACAAAAACAAAAAAATATATATTTTTTTATTAAATGTAAAAAATGTATACTGTATGCCTTGCTTCATCGGAAACTCATCTGTCCCTTTTATTTTACAGTTGTATAATGTGTTTCCATGGCTTGTTGAGCTACTTCCTGGTAAGCATCTCAAAGTTCTGAACGATGTGGAGGAACTCAAGGCCTTTTCTAGGATTAAAGTACAAGAGCACAAGGGCAGTATGGACCCTGACAACCCACGAGACTTCATTGACTGCTTCCTTATTCGACTTAGCCAGGTAAGCTTTTTTTAAATGTTATTGCTGGTTTTAACCTTTAAAACCTAATTATATACATAGTAACGTAATGAATAAACAAAAAATATGAGTATTTTAAAGTGCATGAAAAACATTTAGCAATTTTTTCTTCTCCAACAGGAAAAGGACAGTCCAAATACAGAGTTTCACTATGAAAATTTGATAGCCAGTGTATTAAACTTATTCCTGGCTGGGACTGAGACCACCAGCACTACAATCAGATATGCTCTGATGTTACTTATCAAGCATCCTGAAATTCAGGGTAGGACCAATCAGGATTTTTTAAAAGTATATTAATACTAAAACCATTCTTATTTTCCAAGAAAAACGTTATATTTAAAACACACGACCTAATAGATAATTAAAAGTTTGTTTTTATTATGGCATACTCATGTAAAATCTATCTACCACTTTATTACACCTGTACACACGCTTAATGATAAAATGAATCAATCAGCCATTCATGCAGAAACTGGTCATGAGTGTCATTTAATCTTTACTTCAGACATCAGAAAGTGGAAACTGTGGTGTGGATGTTTGCTTTGGAGTTTGATTTAACTGTTTTAGAAACCTTTGACCCAGTCTAAGCCCTCCCATTTACAAGCCCTTTCTACCCAATGGATGTTTTTAAACTCTAGAGGCTATTGTGTGTGAAATGTCAGAAGAATGTGCAGTTTTTGACATATTTAAACAAGCCAACCTGGCACCAAAAACCATACCATGTTCATTGTCACTGAGATTTCTGGTATTTTGATGTTTAAAGCAAACATTACTTCAGGGTCTTGAACTGTAGGGTCTTAAAGCTGCTTCCAAGTGATTGAATAATTGCATGCATGTGCAGGTGTAAAGGTGTTTCTAATAGAGGGGTGTGAATATATAATGTAGATTTCCTGATGAATGTTTGTGTTTTAAATATGATAGTCATTACAGTAATTTAAACAATTTGCCCATTATATATTATACATTAAAATTATATTAATATTATATATTAAGCCCCATTTAAAATATAATTTTTTTTATTTGTTACACAAGTTCTTATAACAAACTAGCTATTTATGTCATATTTATTTATTTATAGAAAATGCATGTAAATGAACAATTATATGAGTTGCATCATTATACACTGTACACACTTTTCCAGATCGCATGCAGAAAGAGATTGACACTGTCATTGGACAAGAGAGAAGCCCTTCCATGGAAGACAGAAAGTCCCTCCCATTTACTGATGCAGTGATCCATGAAGTGCAACGCTATATAGACCTTGTGCCACTCAATGTTCCCCATTACGCCACACATCGCATTACGTTCAGAGGCTACACAATTCCGAAGGTAATGAGAAATTAATTTGCACATAAATGGAAAAACACTTAGAAAGTCTTCATACTAGTCCAAAAACAGAATAAAATGTATGTGGCCAGTTTCTTGTAGACATTAATTTATATAAACGTCTTGTTTAAATTCTGTGAAGTTTTTTTCCAATCAGTCTATTAATTTGTGCTCTAAATTGTGACGACAGCTTTGAAAAGTTTGTTATTCCACTAGAAGTTTGTAAATAGACAAAATTATCAGGTTGCTTTCTTTAATATCCTCAAGGTTATGACCAGAAAAATCAGTATATTGATTTAACCCTATCTACATCATAATATGCAATGACTCCTATCTAATGACTCTAATGGATGATTATATCAAATTGTTCTAATGACTGATAGATTAGATTACCAAAGATACCATTTAACATCATTGTGTCACTTAAGAATTCTTAAAAATGGAAGATAAGCTAGTCAAGTTGGAATTAATATAAAGGCCTACATCGAGCTGTTCAATCTAAGCTTTTAAAAGTAATGCGAATGTTTTTTATTTATTTTATTTATTTTAAATTATTATTAGCAAGTGATTAAACTTTAAACACAAGATAATAACAAAAAAATTATTTATGTGGAAAAGTGATTGTATTTTCACAATGTAATATTTTATAAAATTCTTGTTCTTCTACCTTTTTTTTACTGCACATTATTGTTGAATCATTTAATAATTTACCATCCATTTGTGAATGCTGCACATAGTTACTGACTTGCACAGCTGATAATTATTATACAATTACTTGTCTCCAAAGAAACACAAAAACACATATTTTTGTATTTCCTTGTCCATCTGTCCCAAATGATTAAATAGTTTTATTTAGTTTTTTTTATTAAACTAAATTTGAGGTATCAAATTTGAGGTAAAACACTAGTTTTGGTTAACCTTTCACTAAATCTCTTGCAGGGCACAGTAATCTTACCCTTGCTTCACTCTGTTTTGAGGGATGAAGAACACTGGGAGAAGCCCTGGACATTTGACCCAAAACACTTTTTGGACAGAAATGGCAACTTTAAAAAGAACTCTGCTTTCATGCCTTTTTCTGCAGGTAAAAATTGCTATATTCACCATTTAACAAAACAGTTTAACAGTTACACTTGGTGATTAATTAAAGTATTAGACAATTAGTCCCACAAAAACTTACCATCAAACTTACCAAATGGACATAATACAAGTCTATATTCTCTAGTTGTATTTAATACATTTTTTTAAAAGGTGATAACGTTTTTTAAATATTTGTAATATATATATATATATATATATATATATATATATATATATTTTTTTTTTTTTTTAAATATAAAAAAACGTTATCACCTTTCAAAAAAAGGATTGATGATTCTTTTACACACACACATATATATTATATATATTTATATATATATGTGTAGAAGAATCATCAAACAGTTAATGGAAGTTAACACATACACAGATACACATAAACAAATACACATTCACCAACATAGCCTTTGCACTGTTTTTAGGGTAAATATTAACCACAATACAATAAATATGGTCGTTTTTTCAAAGGTTAATCTGTCAATTTTATCTATTCAAATCTTAATTGGTTTTTTTTAGTTTGTTTGTTTTTTATGTTGAAAAATGCATACCTTGTATGGAAGACACTTATTTCAAAACTTTAGCTAAGACCAGGGCAAATCTAAGTTTAAGCCAAGAATAAGACCAGGAAAAATATATGTAATGACATGAAAAGATGATGTCATTTGTTGTGACCCAACCAATGTTCACTGTGATTGGACAAGAGAGAAGCCCTTCTATGGAAGACTTATATTGACTTAAATTGTCCTTTCTTCATGCAGGAAAGAGGTCCTGTGTGGGTGAGTCTCTGGCACGAATGGAGCTGTTTCTTTTCCTGGTGTCTATGCTCCAACATTTCACCTTTACCACAACTGGGGGACCTGAGAGCATTGACTCAACTCCTGAAATCAGTGGCTTTGCCAACCTCCCACGCAAATACCAGCTTATCGCCTCCCCACGCTGAACTACAGCATTACGGCAGGCTGGCAGACATAGAAAGAGACAAAATCAATAATGTGAATAATGTTAACAGTATATAAAAATACACTTAAACAAAAATACATTTAAAACGACCTAAAACTATGCACAATTGGAATTTTTGTTGAATCACTTTAAAAAAAAATAGAAAAAAAATTTAGATGGCCTTGATGAAATTCTCATAAAAACAGATTTATGATTACCTTTACTAAAAATGTTCATCCTGAGTGTTAGTCATTTCATTGACATTTCATTTAACATTTGAGACAAATTACATCCAAAGAATTAAAGAGGCATCTGTGTAGGTAGTCATCAGGGGAGGATATATTGCAGCATTATTAACATTTGAGCATTATGTCACAAAATGTCAGATTGGATTATAGAACATCAGACCATATCTTTACAATACAAACCCTGATTGACAAAAATATCAGCCAAAACAAATGTGTTTGCTCGCTTGCCCCTGATTTAATTTGGCACAAGGGTCTACATATATGGCAGTGAAGTTTTGGTGCCCTTTCTAATCATGGATTTGAAAAATAAGACAAAAATCCAAATGAAGCTCTGCATGTAGGGTTTTGTAAAAGAAAAAATAAGCAGAGTGTAGAGGAGCACTTGTCCTGAGGCTCTCTAACTGCAATTCCAAAAAGGTTGTGATACTATGAAAAATGTCAATATTAGCAGAATATTAGCAATGATTTGCAAATTGCATAACCATATTTTATTTACAATGCAACAATGAAAACACATTAAATGTTTGAGCTGAGAAAATTTACAGTTTTAATGGGAAAAAAAGGTAGTTCTGAATTTGATGGCTGTTACATGTTTTTAAAAAGTTTTTAAAAAGGCTGTGTTTACCACTGTATAACAGCCCCACTTTTTTTAACAGTCTGTATGTGTCTGGGAACTAAGGAGATCAGTTGCTGGTGTTTTGGAGAGTAATGTACTATTTGTGTCTGATACAGGATTCTAGATGATCAACAGTCCTAGGTCTTCATTGTCATATTTTTCATTTCATGATGTGCCAAATATTTAACTGGTGAAAGGCGTGGACCTCAGGCAAGTTAAGTACCCAGACTCTTCTACTACAAAGCCATACTATTGTAATAGAATCGTATTGTGTTCCTAAAAATATGCAAAGCCTTCCCTTAATTCAGTTTTTTATTATTACAATTTACAATTATTATTTCTACTTTGTACTTTGCTTTGGTAATACATTATACATTTTCTTCTAATAAATCTAAATTGAATTTTAATTTGAGAATTCTTTGATTTGTGTGTGTATTTAGTGTATGTTTTTGTGTGTGTGTGTGTGTGTGTGTGTGTGTGTATATATATATATACACACACACACACACACACACACACACACACACACACAAGGGCTGGCCCCTTGTAATGTCCTCAGCCAGGCAGGGAGGCTGAGTGGCAACCTCAGAGAGGCAGTGCGAATGAGTGGCATCCTCAGAGAGGCAGTGAAGATGAGTAGCATCCTCAGTGAGACAGGGGGCTGAGCAGCATCCTTAGCGAGGCAGGGGCTGAGCGAGAGGAACAGGAGGCAACTGTCTGAGAAGGGTCTTGGTGAGCAGACTGAGTAGGGACATAGTGACTCACTGGCAATATGCTGCACAGAGTGGCCTCCAATCGAAGAGAACTGTCAGGGAGCGAATAAAACGGAGGCAGAAGCCGGAGTACAGCTCGCTCGGGTTTAGTACAGAGAGTGAGAGAGAGTGATACACACAAACACACACACTGCAGTCCTTTGATGTAGAGAGTGTCCGAGGTGCACTTGGGGAGAAGCGCAGCTGATCCGAGATGCGCTGGGGGGAAAAGTGCAGCCGGTACAGGATAGTGGAGTCCAAATGGCACGGACCGCATAGAGTCATGCATGTAACCACAAACAGTACATATCAACATACACATACAATAACGGATAAGGGAGTGCATGTGAGTAAGGGGCTTATGTAGGAGCGGGGCTGAGTGATAATGAGCCCCAGGTGTGTGTGATTAAGCCGGGAGCTCCAGAGAGTGCGGAGGCATGACAGCCACCGAAGGGGGCGTGGCAGGTGGATTACTGACATAAACACCGTTAACTGCGTTGTATCTGCTTTATATCAGTAGTAGTATTTTATAAACAATGCAAGTAGTATTTTATAATCAATGCGAGATTTAATTGGAAGCCAGTGTAGACTGATTAAAACAGGGGTGATGTGTTTATATTTTCTAGATCTGTTAAGGACTCTTGCTGCTGAACTAACTACTAAGCTAACTGAAGCTTATTTATACACTTACTTGAACACCCAAAGAGTAGTCTAATCTAGATTTAACAAAATCACACCAAGGTCTTTGACTGCTGTACACACTGAGACAGAAACACCATCCAGAGATGCTACATAATCGGACAGTTTATTTCTAGCTGCATTAGGTCCTAATTAAAGTTATTCCATCCTATCCGATTTGAGCAGAAGAAAGTTATTAAGCATCCACTGTCTAATATCCTTTACACACCCCTAAATTTTTAAATTGATCTCTCTCATCTGGCTTTGCTAAAATATGCAGCTGTGTGTCATCAGCATACCAATGAAAGTGAACACCGTGTTTATGTATAATTATAACCAGACGCAGCATATATAAACAGAAAAGCAGTGGGCCTAAAACAGATCCTTGGGGAACACCAAACTTTAGTGTAGAGAGTATAGAGGACTCAGCATTTAGATCAACAAACTGAAAGCGATCAGTCAAATAAGAGAGCTTTTCCATTTATTCCAACAAAGTTCCCAGGTCTAGCAAGCAGTATAGTGTGATCAATAGAGTCAAAAGCTGCACTAAGGTTGAGCAAAACAAGTAAAGAGACAAAACCCTGATCAGAGGCCAAAAACAGGTGATTTATCACCCAAACTGTTGCTGTCTCTGTGCTATGATGAGGCCTGAATCCTGACTGACATTTCAAAAATGTTATTCCTAATTAGATGTGATTCATAACTGCTGTGCTACAACCTTTTCTAAAATCTTGGAGATAAAGGGGAGGTTTGATATTGGCCTCTAGTAAGACAGCTGACAAGGGTCAAAGTCAGGTTTTCCTAATTAGGGGGTTGATAACTGCCAGTTTGAAGATTGTAGGTACATAACCAGTGCTTATGGAAGAGTTTATTAATTTTAAAACAGGTTTAATTACTTCGTTAATGCATACATACATACATACATACATACATACATACATATATACAGTGAGGAAAATAAGTATTTTAACACCCTGCTATTTCGCAAGTTCTCCCACTTAGAAATCATGGAGGGGTCTGAAATTGTCATTGTAGGTGCATGTCCACTGTGAGAGACATAATCTAAAAAAAAAAAATCGAGAAATCACAATGTATGGTTTTTTAACTATTTATTTGTATGCTACAGCTGCAAATAAGTATTTGAACACCTGAGAAAGTCAATGTTAATATGTGGTACAGTAGCCTTTGTTTGCAATTACAGAGGTCAAACATTTCCTGTAGTTCTTCACCAGGTTTGCACACACTGCAGGAGGGATTTTGACCCACTCCTCCACACAGATCTTCTCTAGATCAGTCAGGTTTCTGGCCTGTCGCTAAGAAACACGGAGTTTGAGCTCCCTTCAAAGACTCTCTTTTGGGTTTAGGTCTGGAGACTGGCTAGGCCACGCCAGAACCTTGATATGCTTCTTACAGAGCCACTCCTTGGTTATCCTGGCTGTGTGCTTCGGGTCATTGTCATGTTGGAAGACCCAGCCTCGACCCATCTTCAATGCTCTAACTGAGGGAAGGAGGTTGTTCCCCAAAATCTCGCAATACATGGCCCCGATCATCCTCTCCTCAATACAGTGCAGTCGCCCTGTCCCATGTGCAGAAAAACACCCCCAAAGCATGAAGCTACCACCCCCATGCTTCACAGTAAGGATGGTGTTTTTGGGATGGTACTCATCATTCTTCTTCCTCCAAACACGTTTAGTGGAATTATGACCCAAAAGTTCTATTTTGGTCTCATCTGACCACATGACTTTCTCCCATGACTCCTCTGGATCATCCAAATGGTCATTGGCAAACTTAAGACGTACCTGGACATGTGCTGGTTTAAGCAGGGGAACCTTCCGTGCCATGCATGATTTCAAACCATGACGTCTTAGTGTATTACCAACAGTAACCTTGGAAACGGTGGTCCCAGCTCTTTTTAGGTCATTGACCAGCTCCTCCCGTGTAGTTCTTGGCTGATTTCTCAACTTCCTTAAGATCATTGAGACCCCACGAGGTGAGATCTTGCATGGAGCCCCAGTCCGAGGGAGATTGACAGTCATGTTTAGCTTCTTCCATTTTCTAATGATTGCTCCAACAGTGGACCTTTTTCACCAAGTTGCTTGGCAATTTCCCGTAGCCCTTTCCAGCCTTGTGGAGGTGTACAATTTTGTCTCTAGTGTCTTTGGACAGCTCTTTGGTCTTGGCCATGTTAGTAGTTGGATTCTTACTGATTGTATGTGGTGGACAGGTGTCTTTATTCAGCTAATGACCTCAAACAGGTGCATGTAATTTAGGATAATAAATGTAGTGGAGGTGGACATTTTAAAGGCAGACTAACAGGTCTTTGAGGGTCAGAATTCTAGCTGATAGACAGGTGTTCAAATACTTATTTGCAGCTGTATCATACAAATAAATAGTTAAAAATCATATATTGTGATTTCTGGATTTTTTTTAGATTATGTCTCTCACAGTGGACATGCACCTCGATGACAATTTCAGACCCTCCATGATTTCTAAGTGGGAGAACTTGCAAAATAGCAGGGTGTTCAAATAATAAATTTTCCTCACTGTATATATATATATATATATATACAGTGAGGAAAATTTATTATTTATATATATATATATATATATATATATATATATATATTTATTTATTTATTTATTTTACATAGTTTATTGGTTTTATCTATCTGCCTTCTTTCCCCTTGTTTTATTTCTTCCCCCACCCTATTCCCTCATGCTGGTCAGTCGTATAAAGCATTTCACTGCATGTCGTACTCTGTATGTATGTGTATGTGACGAATAAAATTTGATTTGATTTGATTTGAATTGTAGAATCATTATGGGATACTGAGTGTAGATTAATGAGGGGATTTTTTTTTTTTACTAAATTTAGTAGTAAAATTAAACAGTTGGAGAAACATTTTACAACTTATTAGGTTAATTGACAACAACTCAGTAAGATAATTGGGTATAAATTGTGTATCTCAGAGAGGCAGAGTCTTTCATAAGTACAGATGGGCTTCACCAATCTGTGGAAGAATGTGTCTAAAAATTGTGTAACAATTTGAGAATAATGTTCCCCAACATACAATTGCAAAACAGTTGAATAGCCAATCATTTACATAAAACTATACAACTTTCAAAGAATGTGGAGAAATTTCTGTATACAAGGTATAAGGGAGAAAATCAATATTGGATGGCCATTTAAAACAGTCATGATTCTGTAATGGACTCACTGCATAGGCTCATTAATACTTCCAGATATCATTGTTTGTGAATAAAGTTTGCCATGTCATCCACAAATGCTGGGTAAATCTCTATCGTGCAAAAAAGAAGACGTGTGAATATTATCCGAAACACCACCATCCTCTCTGGGCCAAAGCCGTAGACCATTTACTATTTGAAAACATTTGGAACATAATGCAAAGAAAAATAAAACAAAGGACACTAAGAACTGTTCACCAGCTAGAATCCTGTATCAGACACATGTGAGACGACATTCCTCTCCCAAAATGTCAGCAACTTCAGTTCACAGAAGACGTGACGGCCGTTAGGCTCCTTAACACACAGAACTGAACTCATCTCAGTTTACACACATCCAGGCCTTCAGCATCACCCATTTTATATTATCACTATTTTATCATAACTGTATTATAACTGTTTACATGCTGTTTTGCACATCTACTCGATTGCTGCTGTTGCAGTTTTGCACAACATTGTGTTTATATTTACAAGTACACTCTTGTTTACAGTTCTCTTTTTGCACATTGTACTGTACGACACATTATGCAAAAGGCTACCTTGTTTGTGTCTTGTGTTGTGCGTTTGCAATGTTATTTGTCTGCACTGTTTTCACTTTGTGTGGCTTGGACAGCTTACTTTAGGCCCTAGCTCTGTGTTCTGTATTATGTAGCACAAAGGTTCTGGAGAAACATCTCATTTCACTGTGTACTGTGGCAGCTATATATGTTTAAAATGACAATAAAAGCTTCTTTAGCTGTGGTGAATGTACGTTTTAAAAAATCTAAAAAAAAAATAAATTTTTATTTACAAATGACTGAACACCTTTATTTTATTTTATTTTATTTCTTTTATCTAAGCAAAATATGCATTTCAGTGCATGGGCCTAAGTGCTCCAAAAGACAGATTTGTGTGTTTTAAGCCACAAAATGTAGAAGATGGGTATCTTACCATAGCTGATGTAAGGAATGTTTTTCCCAGAAAAGCTACTGGACCAAATCTGGCCCGCGGTGTAATTATATTTGGCCCGCGAGATCATATCAAATGTGTATTAGAGCTGGCCCGCCAGTGTATAGCGCATACAACGCTAATACTACAAATCCCAGAATGCTTTGTTAGTGCGCGGGCGCGTCAGTCGAGACCGCTGAAAAACTTCAAGCTGAAAAACTCAGCGCTGAATTTACCCGGTGATTTACCGACTTTGAAGCCCAGAAATGCAGATTTGAACTGCTCAGTAATCCGTTTGTGGTTGACGTGGAAAGCGCACCAACCAACCTCCAAATGGATCTGATTGAACTCCAGTGTAGAGACACGCTCAAGTCAAAGTACGACTCTGTGTGTGTTGCACAGTTTCCATGTTTCCTCCCCGACACACTGCTCCAACTCCGTGCCCAAGCTGCTCAAATCCTCTCTATGTTCAGCAGCACATATCTGTGTGTAACTGTTCTCTTTAATGAAGATGAACAAAACAACACTCAGGAGTCTCACTGATGAACATCTTCACTCAATCCTGAGGATTTCCTCAGCTCAGAGCCTAAACCCAGACATGATGCTCAGCTCAGAGCCTAAACCCAGACATGATGCTCAGCTCAGAGCCTAAACCCAGACATGATGCTCAGCTCAGAGCCTAAACCCAGACATGATGCTCAGCTCAGAGCCTAAACCCAGACATTGATGCACATTGGCTTGAACCAATGTGCATCAGAGTAAATCAGAGTGTAAAAACTGAGCTTGAATGAATGATGTCTTTATGCACTTTTTCTACTTTAAGGCATGGACTGGTAATAGTTGAAAAATTGCTTTTTTAATTGAAGGAAATTATTATTATTATTATTGGTTGTGTTGTTGCCCGGTGAAAAAAGGTTTACATTAAAAAGGAATTAGGTCTATAGATAGAGAGCGACAGACATAATACCAAAACTAATACCACTGATGTGTGTTTTATTTCAAATTTAATTTCTCATGTGTTTATAATATTAAACTTTGGTTGTTCCAGATTCAATATGTATGCAAAACCTAAGTTTGTTTCCACGTGAAAAGGTTAAACATTACACATCTGGAGAGACGGAAAACATGCACAATTGCAGTCAAATTTTCAATAAATATTGAGTTTGGCCCACGATTTCATCCCAGTTTTTAATTTTGGCCCACTGTGAATTTGAGTTTGACACCCCTGGTCTATGCAGTACCTATGATCCAGCGTAGATCGAATATGAATCCAAAATGGATTGCATTTAAATGTATGGGCCTATTGCTCCAAAAGGTAAATGTGTGTGCTTTTAGCCACATTATATTCCTATTTTGAAAATTCCTATTGTGAAAGTCCCTGGTGGTCTAGTGGTTAGGATGCGGCGCTCTCACCGCTGCGGCCCGGGTTCGATCCCCGGTCAGGGAACCAACCCCAGCCATTAGGGTTGCACAAGCCAGTGCACTCTTAGTGCCGGTCCCAAGCCCAGATAAATGGGGAGGGTTGTGTTAGGAAGGGCATCCAGCGTAAAAACGTGCCAAATCAAACATGCGGATCCCGAATACGGATGATCCGCTGTGGCGACCCCTAATGGGAGAAGCGGAAAGAAATATTCCTATTGTGAAAATCAGGGTTCCTACAAGTTAAATTCAAGTCTTTTAAGACCTTTTTAAGACCATTTACATAAAAAATGTATACCTATTTCATGTCCCTACCAGCAAAGAAAAACAAAATCCTTGAACTTGTGTTCATTTATTTTTCAAATGTGGAATGCGTAAAAGATAAGCCAAGCAGTGTGAAAAATAAAACATTTCAGTAGACCACAAGAAAGTTTGCCGAACAATGTTAAGTTGTTTTTTAACATGAGCTAGCTACTTATTCCATTCTGGGAATATGGGGAACTGAGAGACCCCTGAACGATAAACATCGAAAATCAGAACTCAACAATAAATTAAATTAAATTAAGAAACACAGTCAACTCCTTAGCTCTTCACTCAGGGCAGCAATGTCTTTATCAAGGACAGCCAGTTCCGTCAACTTCTCCTTATGGCCTTTCCGCAAGAGGTTGGACCTGGAGATCAGGTCAGCCATCTTGCTTCCTGCCTTCCTTTCAGCCTCCTCGGCCAGCCTGTCCGCATCCCTAGCCAGACCCAATTCACACTGGGCCCATCCACTGAAATGAACACCAAGTCCCTGAGGTTCAGTCTGTCCATACATTCCTGAGAAAAAAAGGGTTGCATTTGATTACTCAAATAAGAGAACTGGATAAGCAAATATTGTTAAGGGAAATAACTATTTGGTAATATTGCATGTAATATTGCAGTTACAGAAGAGTATATGCACACAAGTTGAGTCTATCAATATAAATTGATGAGCTTTTAACGTAAATAATCATTATCCTTACTTTGAGATGCGACAGCAGGTCTTGTGCAGTGGAATGTCCCATAAACTGAGAGCCCAGATATCTGGACTGAACCTGTCCCTCGTTCCAGAAGCGGACGTGCACATCCAGCTGTTTGTTTTTCGTAGTCTCGTTGAGACCCTCATCAAACATAAGAACGAACGGCGATTTGTTAACTTTGGACACCAGTTCTTCTTTGATGTGGATAGCTAAACCAAACTTGGCTATGTAAGCTGTTTTGTCGGGACCGCAAGTAAACGTTTTAGCGATGTCGGAGTCAGGGAACATGCACAGAGCACAAAAAGCTCTGAGATACCCTCATTTCCATTGTAGGACTGGTGTTTAGCGATTGTGTTAAAAGTCCACAACACCTCGGCTTTTATTGTTGGTGTGGACCCGAACGCTGTGCGCAGATCCACTCTAGTTGCTGCCATAGCTGGAGGGTCTGCAGCGCTAGCAGCAAGCTGGCTAACATTAGCTCCTGTTGCCACTTCAGGCACATTAGCAGATAGCTGGCTAACATTAGTTGGTTGAAACACGCAGGCGATGGAAGGAGTTTGTTTTTGTCCATTGAGAGCGTTTATGTGCTCGGACGACTTGGCATGAGACTCTAATGCCTTCATTCCCATTGTACCTAGCTGAATCCTTTTTTTGCATATGGTGCAAAACGCCTCAAAAACGGTGTTGTCCACTGGTTTTAACCAATGACGAAAAGAGTTTTTAGCCAGCCACGCTTCATTAAATTTACATTTCCCCATAACCTCAGAATTAAATTGGTAGCTAGCTAACGTAAAAACAAACTTTAAGAATATAACTGCGTCCGTCAGTCAACCTTTCCTGTGGAATGCTGAGATTTTCATTGATTTCTCGCGCTTCTCCTTTGCTTGTTGTGTTGTAGTCTATGGCTGTGGTGATATATGGAGAAATTACATACAGCACAATCTTTAAGACCCAGACATCAAAATTCAAGACTTTTTAAAGACTTTT
Source organism: Silurus meridionalis (assembly GCF_014805685.1). Taxonomy (NCBI): domain Eukaryota; kingdom Metazoa; phylum Chordata; class Actinopteri; order Siluriformes; family Siluridae; genus Silurus; species Silurus meridionalis. The sequence goes on from NC_060903.1 coordinate 11,660,794, forward strand.
TAAGGTACTATTTCCAAATTAATAAATTCAATGCTTTTAGGACTTTTTAAGACCCCGCGGGAACCCTGGAAAATGGGTGCATGGAGATGCTCTGACCCAGTAGTCTAACCATCACAACTTGGCCCTTACCAAACTTCCTCAATTCCTCATGCTTGCCAATTTTTCATGCTTCTAACACGTTACAGTTCTGTCCTCGCTAAACATGTAACTTCTCTATCCAGCTAGACAGACAGCGAACTGGCGAGATGTTGATTCATGGCTTTTATTCTTTCTGTAGATTTCATGAATCTTTCCTCGTTTAACTTTAACATTAAAATTTAAATTATAAAACTGTAAACAAACATAAAAAATACAGCAATTAGAATTGTAATTAAATCACATTCAAAGTGCAAAGCCAACTGAACAGTATTTACTGCCTAAAACATTCAAAGAAACATTAAATCACACATTAAATCAATGCATTAAACATTACATTGTCATGTGCATTTGAAATTATATTCTTAATTCTAAGTAATAGCTTGTAATCCAATCCAACAAAACCCAATTTAGCCTAATAATCATAACAAAAGACCGCTAGCATACGGCGCTACCTAAAGCTCACACTTTGCACTTTACATTTTGTTCTTAGCAACATTTGCATCGCTAGATTAATGAATTTACATCTTTTAACATCTTTAACCTACTAAACATCATATTTATATGACAAATAATAGCGTCTTACAGCCTTATGCGGGTCACGACTTCACCATACAAGCTGCTCTTCAGCCATGACACTTTCCAATTAACTCACCTCAACACGAGGCATACAGAAGTTACTATACACAATTCTCACCACAAGGGGGCCCTTAAAGTCAGCATATACTCAAAATCACCTTTCATTACAATTCATCTGAACCATTACAGTTACATTGCCACTGCACTGTAACTAAATTTCAGGGTGTTACCTATCTAGGCCGTCTTTGTGGGGAGCAACAATGCTAATTCTCAAATCCTCAGGAAACTCTTTGACATGAGTTGCCATATTGAACATCCAGTGGTCAGTATGAGAGAATTATACTCAAAGCACCAAATTTTAAATGCTCTAATAAAAGATACACAAATTTGTATGGTCCTGTCATGCAGACAAAAACATGAACATGATGAATAGCACATGTGGCTTTGCATAGTTAAAAATGTACAGCTGTTATCACTTGAGTTAATATTTTGTTTATAGAATTGTTGTATGAAACCAGTAATCAATCTTGCTAGTGCCATATTCCTTAATAGTATTTTTTTAGCATAATCCTATGATAAATCACCAATAATCATCACACCGTATTTCTTTGTATAGTCTAGCAGTTAATTTAGTGCATTTTTAGATGTTTCTTCAACTGTGATTGAGCTAAAATAATTACCATCCCAATTACATCTCAGGAACCACAATAATACTGGTGTTTCTCAGCTTTTAAGTGGAAGTGATTCTGATGTATTTTTGATAAACACATTATCAAAAGACTTATTTCACAAATGCTTTTTCCCTCTTTCTATCTTCCAAACATCTGCAACTACATTTTGCATAATTTACAGAGCTTTGTTACATATTATTTATATATGTTGCTTTTAAACTAAAAAAATCTGGCAACCATTAATTATTTATCACTGTTCCACCTACTCCGTGAAATGATTTACGAACAAACTTTCTTTCGGCTTCTCCCGTTAAAAGCAGCTAATTCTTTCTTTCGGCTTCTCCCATCTATTTTAATGCTTGTTGCAGTTTCCATGTTTGAACACTAGGTGTAACTATTGCTCACAACATAGATAACTAGTTAGTATTTTAAAGGTTTAACCATGTCCCTAATGGGAGAAGCCGAAAGAAGATGAAGAAGAACCATGTATGGAATTGTGAATCAGATCTTATAAAGATAATAAATATTGATCATAGCGATTGTGATCAGCAACAGTTGAAGATTATTTTTGTTTATTGTATTTGATGGCATGCTGTCCCTCCCTATCATTAATCATAACACTACCTAATCAAGTCTGTGAGCTTATATATACAGGAGAAGAAAGATACAATGCTTCCAAAAAGCTATGGCTGGCTGGCTTTATGAGTCTCAGAGGAAACTGGTGTTAGTGCTCCCCCTCCCCCACTGATAGCTGTTGTATAACAGCAGAGAACTGTGTGGTGGGTGGGAATTAGTAGATGACCAATTTGGAAAGAAGTAATTTTAAAAACACCATTAATACCAATTAAACCTTCTGAATTATAAATAGCATGCAATTACTCACTTTACTAAGTAATTTTGAACTATATGCCTCCTGTGACTACTTTGTAAATCTATCTGATATGTGACAGATAAATCAACTTCATCCAGAAACACAGACAGATACAGACTCAGACATAAAACCCCTTCCACTGGTACTCACTTAAAATTTATACAGGTCTGCTTAATTAAAAGTATGTGCCAGTTTAAGCAACTAACTACCTAAAGGATATAATAAATCACAATATCTGCTGCAGAATCTGAGCTTGTTCACTGAACTACATCTATTAGTACTGATTTAAGGACTTGTTTCAATACACTTTGTTGGATCAGTATCCAGACCACAGTTCCACTAGTAAATGGCATTGTGCCACCTGCCCTAACCCTAACCTTAACCCATAGTGACCCATATTTCATATAGTAGTAGTTTACTATATAAGAATTGACACTGCATGCTGAAACCATAGTATGGCAGCAATCCTGTGAGACTCCAGAAATACCAGATATGCCCTTTGTTCTTGTTTCTGAAAATGATAAACTCAAAAGGCAAACCAGTTTCAGTCTGTCTTTTTCGAACACCCCCCAAACACACACACACACACACACACACACACACACACACACACACACACACACACACACACACACACAGAGTAAACAGAGAAAAGAACACTTCCTTCCCCTCCACCATCTGGGACAAGATGGCTTCCAGACAACCATCTGATGCTTCATTCTGCAGAACAAAAGGAAATGAGAAATGAAAAAAGGTGATAGAACAACAGTTAAGCTAAATAAAAATCATGCCTGAATTGGTCTATTCAGTTAAAATAAATTAAATTCAATTCATTTTTATTTGTATAGCAATTTTAACTATGAACATTGTCTCAAAGCAGCTTTACACAGATAATGTGGTGATAAAAATGAATAAGATGCTTTTTATAAATGTAAGTTTGTCCCTGATGAGCAAGCTGGTGGTGACTTTTCATTGGGCTGGGTTTAATGCTACTTTCAGTGATACCAGTCAGGAGGTTGGGAACATTTGAATCTTTAGGTACAACCCTGTGATGCTATCCAGTCAGCACAAATGACTGCCAACCATTTATGGATTTTGGGCAAGATGCAAATGCTGTAGAAAATATGCATTTAGACAAATATTGTGAGAATCCAGCTATATATTTTTTTTATTTATCGCATCCTTGGTGCCACCCTTTTTGCAATCAAATTGGGGATGCACCCGCCCATAATACAAAATGAATTATATGAGATTACAGTGGAACCCACTTATCTCGACCTCGGTTAACTCTCATTGGTTATGTCGATTCTTTTATGTCAACGAACCCTAATATCTCGAGCACAAGTGGGGGCAAATTTGCCACTTAACGTTGGTTATCTCGATCCGCATGACCAATCGCCGGCTTTTGCCACGTCACCATCTCACTACCGTATTTCCGCATATATAAGACGCATCTTATAGAAAGTTTTACATACCCCTCACCCAGTCTTATATACGCAAAATTATATACACATCTTATACACGCAAAAATACGGTAGTGAGACGGCATTGTGCAGCCGCAGAAAAACTTGCGGTAGTGGCGGAAATATTAAGCCTTCACAGATTCTACAGGTGTTTTCAGAGCTGTGTGTCAGAGTGAAATGAGTCAAGAATTTAATGTTGACACTGGTTAGCTTTTTGTAAAAACGAACTACACCCTGCACATTTTGTGTGATTTTGTGAGCGATCTTTGTGTTTGCAATGTTGGAGAATATAATAAAGGTTTGTTTTGAGAATGGACGGTGGTTTGTATTGTATACTGGTAAATCTCTGCTGTTAGTTGGTGCACTTATGCCTTTTGTTGTTATTAAACATGTATGTACATTTTTATAGCATGTCTTCATCAAACAAATCGCGGCAACGCTGATGTGTAAAAAAAACTCAAAAAACACGTGCATGCACATTTTTATTTATTAACGCACATCAGGTACATAAAGAAATTTCAAGCACGTTAATATATTGCCGCCATATTGGTTTTCGTTTATTTCGATCATTGGTTATCTCAACGCTTTTTGGCACCCCCCTAGGCCCTCGACATAACCGGGTTCCACTGTATATACTTTAATTAATCTCAGTGTATACCAAGAGTATGCCTCCTGTCTGTCCTGTCTGGTTTAAAGACAACTATTATATGCTGTATGTACCATTGCCAACCATTATTATATATGCATTAATGGCAAAATAGACAGCGGTATATGCACTGAGAGAGTGGAAAATTTTGCCACACAGTGCATATATGGCTGTCTATTTAAAAAGAATACTCTAGGTTATGCTTGTTTAAACCTATGTTCCTAATCATAATCACCATTGTTCCCAGTAATCAATTACTGATAACCATCAATTTGTTTGCATTCTTGGGGAAAAAAGTGTTGTGTAATGACATATAGTAAATAGTTAAGGAACATTATCATGTAGTTTTTTCTGTTCTGATAAAATGTTATTATATTCAATTATAATTATCTTCAGACAATCTCTGATCTTCATGTTACGTTTTCTGTATTCTGTGATGATACATTTTTAACATTTTTGTGTAACACTCCTGTTATTCTATTGCTGGGCATGTAGTAAAAAGCAGCCACAGGAGTGCAGGAGTGTGATGAGTGCAGAAACTTGTAGACGCATGAAAGCAACCTGCTACTGGTGCAGGCATAGTAACACAGGATCATGAAATTTTGGAACACATAATCATGTTATGCCCTGCAAATGTGTTGTGAATGTACATAAATGCTTGTGACATCATGGGAATAATAATAATACATGTGAACAAAACTTCTACATAACAAGTGAAAACACGTCTTAAATGATGTGACATATATACAGTACCTTGGTTAAGAATGTACATGTGAAAACCACTGAATGCTGATTGTGCAAAAATCCTATGTGGAAAGTCTACTACGTGTGGATACATATAAAATACTTTTTTTCTTATTTCATTGATATTCTACGTGACTTAAAATGGTACAAAAATGTTTAGGATCATTTAAGGGACCGCCGAAACTTAAAGCTTTAGGACTGAAAACAAGCTCTATTGGCACATCATTTTGTACTAATTAACTGTATTTGAATAGGTTTCTATGCAAATATAATCTTTTTTTTTTCTAAAACAGTTATGGTATTCTTAATGCATTTTTGCTATTTAAATCTGGGGCCCTATTTTATTATTATTTTTAATAGTTGAATAATAATTTACTCCAAAAATAACCAAAGGGCAGATTCAGCGTCAAAAGAGTGAGCACGAGCTGCTGACGTCATCGACAAGTTCACGCGAGCACGCGCGACACAAGGGAAAAAAAAAAACCTTTTCTGTCGAAGCTCCTAGAGGTAATATTTCTTCGACTTCTGTAAGCAAGTAGATAATAAACCGTCAGTATGCATTGAATTTCTCACAGACATTTCTATTCCCTTTGTTTGACAAAGAGACTTTTTCCTCCCAACCCCCCATTTCCTTTGGTCGTAGCGGAAGTTGCTCTGTAAGCCGAGGCCTCGCACATCCAATGGCGACTGAAAACTGGCTGAACGGAAAGCGGGAGCGATCACGAAGTGGACCCAAACCGTGAAGTCAAAATTAAATAAATATATCAGCGGATAACAGGACACAGAAATAAGTTTCAAGAGTAGTACGTCAGCTTAGTTATGGCTGACAGAATGGACAAAAGAGGGAGTATTTCGCTCCTGGAATCGGGTAAGGCGAAAGAAAAGTAACGTTTAATGTTTGGGATCAGCAGCATCGCCGTTTCCCTGCGTTTAATTCACATTTCACTGATTTTCTCGCGCTTTGTTTCTTGTTTATTTGCAGAGCTTTATTATCTCATTTCTCGTTTTTTAACAACCGGTCCTTGTCGGAGAGCGGCCGAGGTGAGAGCTGTGTATACACCCCTTTGGTTATAAGCCCGTGTTGTGTCTAAATGCTGTATTTTGTTTAATCTTCATACACGACTTTCCCTTCTGTTGCAGGTTCTCGTAAGTGAAATGGAGGAACACCAGGTGTGTGTCCGTGTGTTTTATTCTTGATTAACACAAAGCCTACTTCCTAGTAAAGCACACCAAGAGGCGGATTTAATGCCTGTCAATTCTGATAGCTATCTCTATCTTTGTGTATATTAATGATAACATGGTTAATCGGTTTATTATTGGAGCATGTTTAAAGTCCTGTCATTGCTGATCGGGTTTCTGTTCTCGGCAGCTCCTTCCCCATAGAGTGGACTGGGAAGGCAATGAACATCCCCGATCGTATGAAGACCTGGTATGTTTTTATCTGTTGCCTTTAATTGCTCCATGTGTGTTTCTCCTGAATGCTAGTAATTTCACCAGGATTTGTTTGACCAATAGATTCACTAATGCGGGAGCAGCCCAGGCTGATTTTTGTGTGCTTATAAAGTCGTGCCACGCTGTTGGTACTGTTAAGTGCAATTTAATATTTTATGTGTAGCTCTGAGTTTTTTTCTTATAATTTTTTTTGTTTTGTTTTTGACCTGACTCGGTTCTCACTTAGTGTCGTATTGCAGTGAGGGTGGAGAATACCGAGTTTTCGTGACGTCGTCATTTTTACGACCAATCAGCCTTCTCAGACCGCTGCTTTCCTTTTTTTTCTTTTCTTTTTTCTTTTTGTTCGTGCGTTGTGATTGGTTGACGCGCTGTCTTTATTTGCATAAAAGCTTCACTTTCAAACCACTTCCTTTTTAGACTTTGTTATATATCCTGAACCGAGGATCATGACTAAAATTTCACTTATTTCATTTATCAACCTTCTAAAATCACAATTTAGTGGTACTGGGCTGCGAATTAGTCGGAGAGCATATGAATCAGAATAAGATAAATTGCTTTATTACCAAGTATGTTTACACACAAGGAATTTGACTTGGTGACAGGGGCTTCCAGTGCAGGAGAAAGTACAGACATAATATAGCAAAATATAAGTAAAACAGACAATGAAATAATGCACTATATACATAAGTAGAAATATTGTTTACATGAATGCACAGATGTTATTCACAAGTGTTCAGTTTACAAATGTATGATTGTATAAATGTTTCAGTTATGATGGAGAATGTGTAGTAATTAATGTTTTAACTGTTTAGGCTGAGTAAAGCCTGCTGGAAAAAAAGTTTTTGTGCCTGGTGGTTCTGGTGGACGGTGCGCTGGGCACAATGCAAAATTTCGAAGAGAGAGTGGGTGTGGGGTGTGTGGGGTCCAAAGAGATTTTCTTAGCCCTTTTCTCCACTCTCGAGGAGTGACGATCTTGTAGGTTGGGCAGTGGGGCACCAATAATCCTCTCAGCGGTCCTGACTGTCTGCTGTAGCCTCCTGATGTCTGATTTGGTAGCTGAATCAAACCAGACAGTTATGGATGTAAACAGGACAGACTTATTGATGGCCGAATAGAACTTTTTCAGCAGCTTCTGTGGCAGGTTGAATTTCCTCAGTTGGCAAACGAAGTACAACCTCTGCTGGACCTTTTTAGCAATGGAGTCAATATTATTGTCCCACTTCAGGTCCTGATAGATGGTGATAGCCAGAAACTTGAATGACCTTCATGCTGGTGAGTGGGGGATTGCTGGGGGATTTTTCCTAAAGTCCACGATCATCTCCACTGTTTTGAGTGTGTTGAGCTCCAGGTTGTTGTGATTGCACCAGCCAGCCAGCTCTTCAACCTCATGTCTGTAAGCAGACTCGTCTCCGTCCTGAATGAGGGCGATGACTGTAGTGTCGTCTGCAAACTTTAGGAGCTTGACAGAGGGGTTTTTAGAGGTGCAGTCATTTGTGTACATAGAGAAGTGCAGTGGGAAGAGAACGCAACCCTGGAAAGCATCAGTGCCGATAGTGAGAGACCTGAATGTGAGTTGCCTAGCCTCACTATCTGCTGCCTGTCTGTCAGGAAGCTGGTGATCCACTGACATTGATTGGGGTGGGCACTAAGAGCTGGGTCTGAGAGGAGGTCGGGCATGATGGTATTAAAGCAAGTGCATTAAAGGAAACAGCTGCCCTGAAACACAGTAACTGTAATCATAGTGAAATATTTCTAATGTGCCTAATGATTCCAGTGTTAGTGATTGTGTCTGTTGTAATCATCAGGAGAGGACACTGCTAGTGTATCTCACGCCTATGAGATAAAAAGCAGATTTCACTATTGGCTACTAAAAACAATCAAGCAAGCGCTTCTTAATTATCAGTGTCTAATGGCATTTCAACTCTTACTAAAGATTAAAACAATGTATACAGCGAACATTGGAGATATACAAAGCTGAGTTACTGCACAGGCTCGGCTAGATAGTGATCCGTATTGTTGTGTTGATGCAAGTATTGGTATAAAAGTTGGAGCTTTTTTGTTTCTGGATCATGTACAAGGACACATTGTCCCACTAGGTGGCTTGTCAAAACATTTAAATTATAAGACAATTCTTAAAAATTGTATTGAATATTTGACAGATAATTTCATTTTAGTTTTTAATTTCAGGTTTGGATCTGCTGTGATTAAGCATAATGTTGCTGAGGATGAATGAATGGATTATTTAAATGAGCCAGTTAGATCAAATTTGTTTCAAATGGGAGTGTCTAATGCATTTGAATGACATCTAGCAAACAGGAAGTTTTATTTTCCTCCATAAGATTGCAGCCAACAAGCATATTGCACCAGACCACTTGCTGCAGATATGTAAGCAGATTGGACCGATCCTCAACAAACAAGTGCCGTCTGGTTTGCCTGGGGTGCATTCTCTACTGGGAACAGGGAGACATTCCTTACTTCGGACAGCAAAAGGTGGTGCAGCATTAACATTTGAAACTACTGTTCTTTTCTTAAATACGATAATTATTCTTACACAATATAATCTCTTGTTGTGGAATAGATTGTGGCCATAGCCGATGGAAAAGCTCGACTTTTGCTGCGCTTCACAGAGGAAGACCACCAGAGAGGCCTTTGAGCTGCAGGGATGCCCCAAATCTGGGTAGGTGTCATTTCTGTTTCAGTATGGAATATTGTTTATAGGTATGAATACAGGGCATGTTCGTACAGAACCTGGGTATAGTTTATCCCTTCTGTGTGGCTCTTGTGTGTTCATAAGAACACCACAATCACACTAGGGCAAGGACCAAAACAATTAGCCCAGGAATGGGTAATCGAATAAGTTCTAAAAAAAAAAAACGAGTGAGTTTTGAGTGCCAGGCTAAAGTGATTCAGTTCTGAATCCACTCGAATTGAAAAAATGAACCAAACTGCTGTGTTTTGGTTTTGTCAGCAACTATATTTTGTAAATACACGCTGCTTAACTGGGCTCCAATTTTTGTTTAATTTTGAATATGCTTTCAGGCCTACTGACAACTTTAATTTTGGCTTCATGTACAGTGTGAATACAAACTAAATTGAGAAAACACACACACATTTTATATATATATAATATATATATAATATATTTAATATATATATTTAATATATAATATATATATATTATATTTTATATACAGTACAGACCAAAGGTTTGGACACACCTTCTCATTTAAAGAGTTTTCTTTATTTTCATGACTATGAAAATTGTAGAGTCACACTGAAGGTATCAAAACTATGAATTAACACATGTGGAATTATATACATAACAAAAAAGTGTGAAACAACCGAAAATGTCATATTTTCTAGGTTCTTCAAAGTAGCCACCTTTTGCTTTGATTACTGCTTTGCACACTCTTGGCATTCTCTTGATGAGCTTCAAGAGGTAGTCACCTGAAATGGTTTTCACTTCACAGGTGTCCCCTGTCAGGTTTAATAAGTGTGATTTCTTGGTTGGGACCATCAGTTGTGTTGTGCAGAAGTCAGGTGGATACACAGCTGATAGTCCTACTGAATAGACTGTTAGAATTTGTATTATGGCAAGAAAAAAGCAGCTAAGTACAGAAAAACGAGTGGCCATCATTACTTTAAGAAATGAAGGTCAGTCAGTCCGAAAAATTGGGAAAACTTTGAAAGTGTCCCCAAGTGCAGTCACAAAAACCATCAAGCGCTACAAAGAAACTGGCTCACATGCGGACCGCCCCAGGAAAGGAAGACCAAGAGTCACCTCTGCTGCGGAGGATAAGTTCATCCGAGTCACCAGCCTCAGAAATCGCAGGTTAACAGCAGCTCAGATTAGAGACCAGGTCAATGGCACACAGAGTTCTAGCAGCAGACACATCTCTACAACAACTGTTAAGAGGAGACTGTGTGAATCAGGCCTTCATGGTAGAAAGAAAGGCAACAAGCAGAAGAGACTTGTTTGGGCTAAAGAACACAAGGAATGGACATTAGACCAGTGGAAATCTGTGCTTTGGTCTGATGAGTCCAAATTTGAGATCTTTGGTTCCAACCACCGTGTCTTTGTGCGACGCAGAAAAGGTGAATGGATGGACTCTACATGCCTGGTTCCCACCGTGAAGCATGGAGGAGGAGGTGTGATGGTGTGGGGGTGCTTTGCTGGTGACACTGTTGGGGATTTATTCAAAATTGAAGGCATACTGAACCAGCATGGCTACCACAGCATCTTGCAGCGGCATGCTATTCCATCCGGTTTGCGTTTAGTTGGACCATCATTTATTTTTCAACAGGACAATGACCCCAAACACACCTCCAGGCTGTGTAAGGGCTATTTGACCAAGAAGGAGAGTGATGGGGTGCTGCGCCAGATGACCTGGCCTGCACAGTCACCAGACCTGAACCCAATCGAGATGGTTTGGGGTGAGCTGGACCGCAGAGTGAAGGCAAAAGGGCCAACAAGTGCCAAGCATCTCTGGGAACTCCTTCAAGACTGTTGGAAGACCATTTCAGGTGACTACCTCTTGAAGCTCATCAAGAGAATGCCAAGAGTGTGCAAAGCAGTAATCAAAGCAAAAGGTGGCTACTTTGAAGAACCTACAATATGACATTTTTCAGTTGTTTCACACTTTTTTGTTATGTATATAATTCCATATATAATTCCACATGTGTTAATTCATAGTTTTGATCCCTTCAGTGTGACTCTACAATTTTCATAGTCATGAAAATAAAGAAAACTCTTTGAATGAGAAGGTGTGTCCAAACTTTTGGTCTGTACTGTATATGTGTGTGTGTGTGTGTGTATATATATATATGTATGTGTGTGTGTATATATATATATATATATATATATATATATATATATATATATATATATATATATATATAATATAATATAATTTAATTTAATTTAATTTAATATATTAGGGATGCACCGAATATTCGGCCACCGAAAATTTTCGGCCGAAAATGGCCCAAAGGTGGCCCAACAATTTGTTGTGATGACGCAAACAGAAACCGCGGCCTGCACGTGCCTGTCTAAAACATGTCTGCGGTGTGGACGTATTTCAGTATATCTGAGAAAGACCCACGGATAGTGATTTGCAAAACATGTACTGCCGAAATTTCGTCTGCAAAAACTTTCTCCACGTCGGGTTTAATTTGAAATCCAAACATCTGATTGCTATGCTGAATATCAGAGGAACGCAAACGCACAGAAAGGCAAAACCCCTCCGAGCATGCGCACTCCGTCTGTGGTGGACGTTTTTGAAAAGGCAGGAAGTTTCTCAGGGATAGTGTTGTATTGTATATTTAAGCAGTTGCACTAGTTCTGAATGCACTTTGTTTTTATGAAAGAACATATTTAATTTTACAACCTATTAGCAGGCCAGAGGGCCTGTACATTATTATTTAATGTACACATGAGTGCATTTAAGTTAAACATTTAAGACAAAATTTTAATTTATTTTATCCTGTGCATTGTTGCAATGCTATAAATAAATATTTTCATAATTTGTAATTGATTAATTCTTTGAGACTTTAATATTAATTTATGCAATTGAAATGCCTTGATTTTAGTAAGGTTGGTACACAGTCATAGCCATTAATGCAATGGTAATAATAATTGCCATAATTTCTTTCGGTGTTTCGGTTTTCGGCCTTGCTTTCCTCCTTTTTCGGTTTTGGCCAAGAATTTTCATTTCGGTGCATCCCTTATATATGTCACTCTATTTAAAATGACATACAGGGTAGCAGGTGGTTTTTAGTCGACCCTATTGAGCAAAACCATGTGCAGTTTGTTTCTCTGCGGATCTGAGTTGTAAACAATTGAGTTCTGGAAAAAAGCACTTCCTGTAGAAAAAGGGAAGTTGAGTGTGCAAATACATACACAGATGTAAAATAACAACCTTAACTTTTCTCTCTGTATTTTTCTTTTTACCTATTTAGCCCCTGTTGAGTCTAAACCGAAGGTGTACTACTTCAGCTGAGATTTGATATCTTGTTTAATTGAACTTGAAATCTGAGATGAAAGTCATTGACAGTTCGAGTCATAGTCTGTACTGCATTTTCTGTGTTGTTCTATTCACCAATGTTATACCTTCAACTCTGTTTCAGTGTTAATGTATAGCATGTAATAGGAGAATAACTAAAGATGTTAATGTGTTGAACTGTGTGTAGTGGAGGTGTGCAGAGGAAGAGAGTTGACAGGCACTCAGCGTTTCAGCTTTGTCCATCCTGTCAGTGTATATCAAAACATCAAAATGCACAGGAGGATTCTGGGACATCTCTCGGCCGTTTACTGCATCGCCTTTGACCGAACAGGTTCCCGGATTTTCACGGTAAGACCTTTCTTCAGCCATGAAAATCTGACTTACCTTTTGATAAGGACCAATTGTGTAATTGCTTTGATCATTTGTGTTTTCATTGAGTGTAAAAAAAAACGCATGAGTAGGCAAAATGAGACAATTTGTGTAAATCAACATTTAGATTTTGTATTATTTTTTTTCAATGTTAATTGCAGATGGCAAGTTAACAACCATGCTTAAAATAATCAGTATATAATATAATACAACATTGTTTTGACAATTTTTACCCAGCCATTAGGGTTGCAGAAGTCAGTGCACTCTGGGTGCCGGTCCCAAGCCAGGACAAATTGGGAAGGTTGCATTAGGAAGGGCATCCAGCGTAAAACACGTGCCAAATCAAATATGCGGATCATACCGGAAATTCATACCGGATCGGTCGAGGCCCAGGTTACCAACAACCGCCACAGGTATTGTTACCCAACAGGGTACTGGTGGAAATTGGGCTACTGTTGGCCAAAGGAGAGGAGGAAGACGTCAACAGAGACAGCAGAGAAAGAAGTGTAGGAGAGCAGAGGTTCGAGTTGGTACTTTAAATGTTGGTACTATGACTGGTAAAGGGAGAGAGGTAGCTGAAATGATGGAGAGGAGAAAGGTAGATATGTTGTTTGTTCAGGAGGCTTAAGTGGAAAGGGAGTAAAGACAGGAACATTGGAGGTGGGTTTAAACTGTTTTATCATGGTGTGGATGGAAAGAGAAATGGTGTAGGGGTGATTCTGAAAGAAAAGTACAGTAAGAGTGTAGTGAAGGTGAAGAAAGTTTCTGATAGTGTGATCAACATGAAGCATAGGGGTGATAAATGCCACCAGTGCCAATGCTCCACAAGTGGGTTGTGAGATGGAGGAGAAGGAAAAATTTGGAGTGAGTTTGATGAAGTGGTAGGTATGGCCTTAAGGAGAGAAATGTGGAAGGGCAGATGGTGGTAGGTTTTGCTAAAAGGATGGAAATGGCAGTGGTGAACACTTATTTTAAGAAGAAGAGGATCCTGTGTGATGTATAGGAGTGGAAGGTGCACACAGGTGGACTATGTTCTTTTTAAGAGATCCGATGCTGTAGCTAGACAGCATCGGATGGTGGTCTGTAGGATGGTTTTGAAGGTGAAGAAAAAGAGGAGGAGAGTGAGGACTGAAAGAAGAATAAGATGGTGGAAACTGAAGGAGGAAGACACTAGTGTGAGATTCAGGGTAGAGGTCAGACAGAGGCTCGGTGGTGGTGAAGAGGTATCTGGAAATGGAAAGAAAGACAGAGACGTGGTGGTGGAATGAGGAAGTGCAGGACAGCATAAGGAGAAAGAGGATGGCAAAACATGATTGGGATCGACAGAGTGATGAAAAAAAGTAGACAGGAGTACAAGGAGATGCAGCAGCAGGTGAAGAGGGATAAGCCAAAAAAAAGCATATGAAGAGCTGTAGGAGAATTTGGACACTAAGGAAGGAGAAAAGTATTTATACAGATTGGCCAGGCAGAGGAACCGAGCTGGGAAGGATGTGCTGCAAGTTAGAGCAATAAAGGTGGAGATGTAAATGTGTTGACTAGTGAGGAGAGTGTGTTGAGACGATGGAGCGAGTATTTTGTGCAGCTGATGAATGAGGAAAATGAGAGAGGGAGAAGGTTGGATGATGTGGAGAGTGAAGCGGGAAGTGGAAAGACGGTTGGACCAGATGAGTAGTGGAAACCAGGCTGAGAGAAGAGGTGACCATCTGTGAGCAACAGTATGGTTTTATGCTGAGGAAGAGCACCACAGACACATTATTTGCATTGGGAATGTTGATGAAGAAGTATAGAGAAGGTCAGAAGGAATTGCATTGTGTATTTGTGTATTTAGAAAAAGCGTATGACAGAGTGCTGAGAGAGGAGTTGTGGTATTGAATGAGGGAGTCAGGTGTGTCAGAGAAGTATGTGAGGGTGGTGCAGGACATGTATGAGGACAATATGACAGCAGTGAAGTGTGCAGTATGAACGACAGACTGGTTTAAGGTGGTGGTTAGACTGCATTAAGGATCGCTTTTAAGCCCTTTCCTGTTTCAGTGGTGATGGACAGGTTGACTGATTAGGTCAGACAGGAGTCTGAATGGATGATATTGATGATGATATTGTGGTTTATGGTAAGAGTAGGGAGCAGGTTGAGAAGAGCCTAAAGTGCTGGAGAGAGTTCAGGTACCTGGGTCAACAGTGCAAAGCAATGGAGAGTTTGTAAGTTTATAGGACTGTGGTGAGACTTGCGATGTTGTATGGTTTAGAGACAGTGGCATTGAATAAAAGACAGGAGGCAGAGCTGGAGGTAGCAGAGCTGAAGATCTTGAGGTTTTCATTGGGAGTGATGAGGATGGACAGGATTAGAAATTAGTTTTTTTAGAGGGACAGGGCATGTAGGACTTTTTGGAGAGTGAGGCGAGATTGAGATGGTTTGGACATGTACAGAGGAGGGACATGGGGTTTATCGGTAAGAAAATGCTGAGGATGAAGCTGCCAAGAAGGATGAAAAGAGGAAGGCCAAGAAGAAGGTTTATTAATGTGGTGAGGGAAGACATGCAGGTAGTTGTTTTAGAAAGAGGCAGATGTAGAGGACAGGGGTGTCTGGAGACAGGTGATCTGCTGTGGTGACCCCTAATTGAGAAGTTGAAAGATTGTTTTGACAATTTTTGTTTAAATAAAAAAAAGGCATTTAGTTCAGTTGTAAAGATCTAAGCATCTAGAATATCTAACAGATTTAATTTTGTACAATAATTAAATGTATGCATAAATTAAATATAAAAACATTGAAAACAATTTGAATGTAGTAAAGCTGCAGTAAATCACATTTGAAAACAAAGTTACTGTTGTAGACAAATGCTATAAAAAGAGAATTAATTCAAAAGAGGCTTTAATTTAAAAAACACAGTAAGTAAAAATGTAAATGTTTACTGCTGCTGTTATTTGCTGCTCTTAGATTTAGTGTTTGTTCGGCACTGTTTTAATTGAATCCATCGCTATGTCGTGAGCGAGCTGATTGTGCAACCTGATGCTTGTGAGTCACGACAGAACAGATCCAGTGCAACTTTCCCCAGAGTTAGCAAATAGTTTACACAGTAGCACTTCATTAAACTGTACCATTTCTATATAATGAGGATTATACAGTTTCTGCTCACCATGCTCATGTTTCGCCTTCATCCGTGATACCAGTGTTTTCTTTTCATGTGCTTGTGTGTCAGTGTGGTATTTCTGTAGAGCAAAGTGAGTTTTCTGCTTTTTTACTGTTACAGTGTTCTTTGTTGCATTTAATATAAAATGGATGACTTGGATGACTTAAGATGCCAATTTGCAAGCGGCGGTGTTATCTTGCTGTCATGCTAACCTGTAACTTGAACAGCGCAACTAATCGATATCGGCCTTTGTTGATAACAAATGATATTTAACGATTTTTAGCGTTTTGTCGATTAGTTGTTGCAGCCCTAGTTATAACTTTAATTTTCTCTGCCGGTATGGCGAGCAATGTGGGATGGTATGACACGCCAGTTTGATTAGTCACGTCTACTACTTTGTATGGTGATTTTCAGTTTACTTGTTAATAAATCTAGTTGCTCTTAATACATTTTATTCTGAATTCAATTATCATGTATCATTACCAGCACAGATTATGGTTTTCCAATAAAGCAGTTAAGGTTGTTGTATAGGCATCTGTGTAGCCTTAAGAAACCACTTATCGGTGAGGCTAATCAGCAAAAAGGCTTCAATTTGCTAGGAAGCATAAAGATTTGACTCTGGAGCAATAGAAGAAGGTCATGTGGTCTGATGAGTCTAGATTTACCCTGTTCCAGAGTGATGAGCACATCAGGGTATGAAGAGAGGCAGAATAACTGATGCACCCATCATGCCTATTGCCTACTGTACAAGTCTATGGGGGCAGTGTTATGATCTGGGGTTGCTGCAGTTGGTCAGGTCTGGGTTCAGCAATGTTATCTGTCCAAAGAATGAGGTCAGCTGACTACCTGAATATACTGAATGACCGGGTTATTCCACCAATGGATTTTTTTCTTCCCTGATGGTATGGGTATATTCCAAGATGAGGAACTCAAATTGTGAAAGGAGTGGTTCAGGGAGCATGAGGCAGTATTTTCACACATGGATCAGCCACCACAGAGTCCTGACCTTAACCCCATTAAGTATCTTTGGTATGTGCTTTGGGTCCAACTCTCCTATCATCAGTACAAGATCTTGGTGAAAAATTACTGCAACTCTGGACGAGAATAAATGTTGTGACATTCCAGAAGCTTTTCGATACAATTTTAATGGGGAATGCATGCCGTAATCAAAGCTAAAGACGGTCCAACGAAATATTAGTGTGTCGTGGTTTTTTTTTTTTTTTTTTGGATGGGGAGTGTATCTAAAGTCTAAGTGCAGTAGCCCAAAATGCAAATTATTTTAAAGTTTGAAATTCTTTATTATGAAAATGAAAGGTCATATAACATTTAATTATTGAGCCAGTGGACACAACCTTCTGTGTGGAGCTTGTAGTTGTTCAGCCCTGAAGACCAATTGAGCTCTTTTCTTTCCTCTGTAGGGTTCTGACGATGCCTTGGTAAAAATCTGGTCCTCTTTTGATGGGAGGCTTCACTCCACTCTGCGGGGACATCATGCTGAGATCTCTGACCTTGCTGTCAACATGGAGAACACCCTCATTGCAGCGGGTAGTTGCGACAAAACCATCCGTGTCTGGTGCCTTCGTACCTGTGCCCCAGTAGCAGTGCTGCAGGGTCACAGTGGATCTATTACCTCTTTACAGGTATTCTACCCTACTGTTTTCTACTGCATTATTTAATAGACTTGATTTGACCCATATGTCTTGTTTCTTTAGTTTTCTCCATTTGCCAAGGGCTTCAAAAGGTTCATGGTCTCTACAGGAACTGATGCAACTGTCTGCTTCTGGCAGTGGGATGTAAAAAACACCAATTTCACGTAAGTGTAATTTTTTTTTTCCTTGCAATTGTAAGATTGTATTTTGTTTGTTTATATTTTGCATGTGTATTTTTAGGCAGAGCTTTATAGTGCTTACAAAGTAATACAAATATAGAATATTTATAGACCATTAACTGGCTGCGGGTTAAACAGAGCACCAAGTAACACTGCTGAACAGAAAAACGGCCTGTAATTTAGTGACATTTATCTTTATTTTAAGTGCCATTGTGGCTTCTGAGAAAGATTCTTGTTGTGACTCGTAGCATAAAGTTTATTGATAATGAAAAGGATAAAGTGTAATAACACAACATATCTTATTTGCAGCTATGGACTCATCACTAATGATTAAAAAGATATTTTGTTATTGTCATCCAGTAACACTAGTTGCTTATCCAGGCCAAGAATTTTGGTGTAGCTTAATCTGTTAGTTGAATGCCGCTGCAATATAGAATGTTCTGTTTAATTCTGTTCTCTCTCTATATTTGTTAGTGATCGTCCGCTGAAATTCACAGAAAGACCAAGACCTGGTGTTCAGATGGTGTGCTCCTCGTTCAGCCCAGGTAAAACTAAACAGCAGAGCACTCCTGGAAAATAACTAGTATGGCTGCGAATTTTCCATTCAACCAAAAAGGAGCCACACCTATTTGCAGAGACAGGAGGTTTCAGGAACAGATTTTATAGCCATTGGACAAGATTGTATTACATGTAATTTGGGAGAAGTTTCCTTTCCATTTACTTCAAAATGCCACACAATGAACACCTGGTGTTCTTATGTATAAACATTTCCAGTTGTTCTAGGAAAATATATTCAGGGTGGATAATTTCTTTATTTGTTTGGTTTTATTTTAATTAAATTTTAAAATGTTAAAGCATTAAAGCAAATTTATATTAAACATTCAGAATCTCAGTAGCGTCAACTAATTAACAATGCTGACTTTAGTTAAAATGACTTTAATGCAACTAATATAATTGTTCTAATCTCATACAGGAGGCATGTTCCTAGCCACAGGGAGCACTGATGATGTTATCAGGATATACTACATGGGCAGTGGCAGTCCGGAAAAAATAGCAGAGCTTAATTCACACACGGTTAGAGCTTATTTTTTTTATTTTTTTATACATCAATTGCATCCTATTTGCATAAACCTAAGGTAACTGAGTGTGCTGCTAATTTTGACATGTTTTTGTTTTTAGGACAAAGTTGACAGCATCCAGTTCTGCAACACAGGAGAGAGGTATGTTTAATATGAGGAGAATTGTCCTATTTTCAGTCAGATTTCTGAAGATCATTTCATGGTTCTGTTGAATGCATGTGGAATGTTCAGAATGTTGTCTGATTTCAGCTAGACCTCGGAACATACTAAAGTTTCTAATTATTCCCCATCTTGCCTTAATTCCAACAATTAGTGGTATACATTTTATTTTGCTGGTAATGTCATGTGTGTTTTGTTTCTTTTAGTTTTCTGTGGATCCTAAACCAGCCAATAATTGTTAGATTGAAATAGATTGGGTAGATTCTTAGCTACACATCAACAAAATTGCAGAATTACTAAACTTCCCGAATGGCCATTAAAAAACAAAAAAAACAATACACGTAGCAGTGCACTTGTTAGTAAAATGTACTGGATTTATAGTCATGCTTAAAGATTGTCTAAAAGCATATTTAACCGTGTATCATGTTCTCTCTCAGGTTTGTAAGTGGCAGCCGTGATGGTACTGCTCGCATCTGGAAGCTGCATCAGAGACATCAGTGGAGAAGCATTTTACTGGAGATGTCTGCCACTTTACCAGGGTATGACTCCCCGGAGTCACAATTTCATTCTATAATTTTTGATTTGACTTTATCATGAATATTGTGTGCTAGAAATGTTTGTCATTTCTTGAAAATGTGTGTAGAGCTGATTATTCAAGGGTTTTTCATACAGTTTATTAAAATGTGTTAAATATTTTTAATAAGACAAATCAGAACGAAAGTCTGTTTTGTGTTAATGTAGTCAATTAAAAACAATCTTTGTAGTTGTTTCTTGAATTTTGGCCTTTCTATATAAGCTTTATCACTGCTATTTTAATCTGCGCTAATTACAGAACTGTGCCTGCGGAAGAAGAGGGTTTCTTTAAACCCAAGGTCACCATGGTGTCGTGGGATCGACATGACAATACCGTTATCACAGCTGTCAACAATCATCTCCTCAAAGTGTGGAACTCCTACACAGGGCAGCTTTTACATGTGTTGAAGGTAAAAAAAAAAATCCAAATAAAACACTACAGAGTTTATATTCAATATTGGGGTTTGTTTAAAAGAGTGTTTTTAATTGTTTGTTTTAATCATGAATTCATTTTATTAAAATTAGACTTAAGAGTATCCAGTCCATGTTTCAATTTTACGTTGTATATGCGTCAAAAAATAATTTATTTCACTGTTAGTGAATCTAACATGCAACCAAATACAATGGCTGTATGATTAGTATGAAAAAATGTAGTTTGTTACTTGGATTATTTATGATTTGTGTCACTATGGTCCAAAAACAAAAGAAATGAGAGAGTTATTGAGACTGATGTTTGAGTAGCCCACTGCTGTAGGACAAACTGTGACGTTTTTCATACTTCTCAGGGTCATGAGGCAGAGGTGTTTGTGCTGGAACCACACCCATATGATCCCCGTGTCATGCTGTCTGCAGGTCATGATGGCAACATTTTCATATGGGACCTTATAAGAGGCACAAAGACTCATCACTACTTCAACATGGTACAGTATTCTGAGACTGTTAGGCAATTTACAAAAAAGGAAAAAAAGGAAAGGAGGTTTACTCTGATGGTACCCATGAAAATGATAGCAGAAAAATATTTAATGTATTGAATTGCAAACAAACGGTAGCATATTAGTAGCATCTGCTACACAACTTTCTGTATATTCATGTGTGCTGTTCTTTCTTCTATACTTAATTTAATTTAAACTATTTATTATGCTGGTTGGTTTTTAGAAGAGACAGATATGGCTGGACACAAAATGTAATCCCTAATTTAATAGTTTTATATTTTTTGTGTGTGTAGATTGAAGGTCAGGGACATGGTGCTGTTTTTGACTGCAAGTTCACCCCTGATGGTCATCGTTTTGCCTGTACAGACTCTCATGGTCACCTGGTCATTTTTGGTTTTGGAAGTTCCAAGCCATATGAAAAGGTTTACCTTCATCTATTTATATTAATCATGCTGAATAATATATTAAATAGTGAAACATGCCTTTGTTGCTATGGAATAAACAATGGCTAATTTTATCTTTAATTTAATATATGAATATTAATCAATTAATTAATTTCATACTTATTTAAATTAATAATGAAAAAAAATATAAGAAAATATATCATTTATATTCTAGATAGATAGCAGTCTTATTGTTGAACTTTGTCGTATCTGAACATTGACATGAAGTACTAGCATAAGGGCATGCCACTATGATACCATTAAAATCCACCTGTTTCATGGGATGAACTGATGTGAAAACGATTATAGGTATACATTTTGTCGGAAATAATAACAGCGTCGACCGACTTGCACTGACTGCAATATGTTTTGTTATTTTTGAGTAATCAGTATGCAGTTTGTATAGCAGTATAGATTTACTGTTCTCTGAAAATAACTCAACATACAGCCAGTATTGTCTAAATAGCTGGGAACA
Organism: Silurus meridionalis; assembly: GCF_014805685.1. NCBI lineage: Eukaryota > Metazoa > Chordata > Actinopteri > Siluriformes > Siluridae > Silurus > Silurus meridionalis. Next base: position 11,682,340 of record NC_060903.1, read on the forward strand.
AAGGTGAGTATACCCTGAGTTATACCAGCTGTACGTCACTTAACCATGCAAAACCACATGTCTCTGTTTTTGTCTGCTTGACAGGGCCATACAAATGTGTATCTTGTTTTAGAGCAGTTAAACTTTGGGGCTTTGAGTACAATTCTCTCCTACTGACCACTGGATGTTCAACATGGCACCTCATGGCATAGACTTTCTGAGGGTTTGAGAATTAAAATTTTGCTGTCCACAAAGATGGCAGCGGAAACTGAGTTAGAGTGCAGTGACCAGGGTCGTACAGAGGTTTTCCAAGATGGTTTCCACATGAAACAGGCTTTGGAAGGTTTGATCAAAGTATTTGAGTCCTCATGCTGTACGTGAGGTGCAGAAGCTGGCTTCTAAATACAGACACACGAGTGCAGCCAGTATTGCTTTAGAGGTTGCAGAAGCTAAAGATCCACTTGTTGTTGCTCAGACCATACGCCGCACACTTCAAGTCAGTTTACATGGCTGTCATTCCGAAAAGGAAGCCTCTTCTGAAGCTGTTTCAAAGAAACCCCAAGAAATTGTGTCTTGCCTACAGTCAAGCATGATGGTGGTAACATCATGGTCTGGGGCTGCATGAGACATACAAACATGGATGTACAGCATGTATTGTGACATTCTAAAGCAGAACATTATGCCCTGCCTTTAGAAACTGAGCCGAATGGCAATTTTACAACATAATAACGACCCCAAACACAACGCCAGGATGAAGCTGAGGAAGAATACATTAATTTTTATTCGTATAGCGCTTTTAATTCAATTCAATTCATTTTTATTTGTATAGCGCTTTTAATTCAATTCAATTCATTTTTATTTGTATAGCGCTTTTAACAATGAACATTGCCTCAAAGCAGCTTTACACAGATAATGTGGTGATTAAACATAAATATGTTCTTTGTAAGTATGTTTGTCCCTGATGAGCAACTGTGGCAAGGAAAAACTCCCCGAGATGGCATAAGGAAGAAACCTTGAGAGGAACCAGACTCGAGGGAACCCATCCTCATCTGGGTTGCACCAAATGTCCATTTGAAGCAGATATACAATGTTGTGGGGTACAGTGATGATGATCAGAAGCAAACTGCACTCCCGAGTCAGTGCAGCAGACCGCCGACACCAACTACAGTCCAATCCGTCCTCAAAGCACCCATTCTACTCCGGAATTAAGAGACCGTCCCGAGCTGCACAGAAGTGTGAAGATCCAAGGAGGGGAGAGGGGCAGGAACACTTTTAATAATGAACATTGTCTCAAAGCAGCTTCACACAGATAATATGGTAAAAAGAATGAATAAGATGTTCTTTACAAGTGTAAGTTTGTCCCTGATGAACAAGCCGGTGGCGACTGTGGCAAGGAAAAACTCCCCGAGATGGCATAAGGAGGAAACCTGGAGAGGAACCAGACTCAACAGGGAACCCATTATCATCCGGGTTGCACCGAACATCCATTTATTACAGATAAACGATGTTGCGGATTGCAGTGATGGTTATCAAAATCAAACTGTAGTCCTGAGTCACTGTACCAGACTGTTGACATTAACTACAGTCTAAATCCATCCTCAAAGCTCCCGTTCTTACTCCGGAATTTTATGGATCCCCAGGGCGTTGATGAGAAACCATCCGCTGCTGTTTAGAGTGGCCTTCAATTGAAGAAAATGCTATTCAGAGGCAGGCCGGGATATAGTGGGCAGATCCGAGGAGGGAAGTGGGGCAGGAACAGTGGACACTAGAACCTCAGGAGTATGTTTTAATGTTAGGGACACTGATGAATGAATGTGATGGAGTGGCCAAGTATGTCTCCAGACCTCAACCCTATTGAGCACCTGTGTGTCGTCCTTAAGAGGAAGGTGAAGTGCCAGGTGTCTAACATCCAGCAGCTCTGTGATTCTATCATTGAAAGAGTGGAAGGGGATCCCATCAACAACCTGTGCAACTCTGGTGAATTCCATACCCAGGAGGATTAAGGCAGTGTTAGATAACATTGGTACTCACACAAAATATTGCCACTTTGGACACAATTTTGACATGTTCACTTGGGGTGCACTCACTTTTGTTGCCAGCTATTAAGACAGTAATTGCTGTCTGTAATTTTATATGTAATTAATCCATATGCAGATCCCATTGTGTTCTGGTTAATTATTTTTTGCTACGGTTTGCATATGATGGTGTGTTCTTAATGACAGCTTTCCTGAAATTATATCCTATTCCTAACATAAGATATTAGTTACAGCATCGTGTATCACAACATATCGTTTCGCAACCAGATACCAGATTCTTGTGGGTTCACAGCTCTAGTTACATGATTCTCTTTTGATATTACTTGCAGCTTCCAGAGCAGGTGTTTTTCCACACTGACTACCGTCCATTGATCCGGGATTCCAACGGGTATGTACTGGATGAGCAGACACAACAGGCACCTCACCTAATGCCCCCACCCTTTCTTGTGGATGTCGACGGGAATCCTCATCCTCCCAGATATCAGAGACTTGTGCCAGGGAGGGAGAATTTCACAGATGAGCACCTGGTTCCTCAACTTGGATATGTTGCCACAAGTAACAGATCTTTTTGCTTTTAGATGTCACTCTTTACTTCTGTGTTTTAATATTTTTATGCTATCTTACATTTTTACCAATTTAACTAAATATGAAAGCAGTACTGGTGGTTTAGGTTCTTCATTAAGGAGTGTGAGTTTAGTTGCATATTTGTATTTATCTTCCGAGACAGTCCTGCTAGAGAATAGACCCTACAATGGGAAATGTCTAGTTAATGTTGCCCTTGTTCTCGTAGTGAACCATTACTCAACATATATATTTATGTACTTTACATATATTTATGTACTGTAGGTGATGGGGAGGTGGTGGAGCAGGTGATCAGCCAACAGCCAGCTGAGAGTGAGGACCATCAGGCACGCCGTAGTCTCTTAGATGATGCCATACGTCAGCTTCAGGAACAACAGGACCAGAATGCTCGGAGGCAGCAGGGCACTCCAAGAAGAGGTGCATATTGCACATTTTCAAACATTTTGCATGAGATATTTAGCATTAAATATTAATCTTACTTTTACTTATATTTAGCTTTATGCAAATTGGTTCTTTTCTATGCAGTTGTGGTGTTTGCTTGTGTGTCATTGGCCACCTTCTGTGTTTTTCTGCATAGTGTCTTTGGGAGAGCGGATGGAGGTGCAGTCTCCACCTAATGTGGGGCTCAGACGCAGCGGGCAAGTGGAGGGAGTGCGTCAGATGCATCAAAATGCACCACGCAGCCAGATGGCCACGGAAAGGGACTTGCAGGCATGGCGGCGCAGGGTGGTGGTGCCTGAACTTACTGTCAGTGCATTTGAGTAAGTCTTTTCAAACATCTGACTTTGGTAGTGATCTGTAGATTAAAAAAATTTATTAAATAACTTATTGTAATGTCTGCTTATGCCTGCAACATCTATTTACAATTACCGTAATTTCTGGACTATAAAGCGCACCCATATATAACCCACTGAATTTGACAAATATTTTCATTTTTAACATAAATAAGCCGTCTACACTAATGTACTTTACACAGGCTTTAATGAAAGACATGTTACACACGGTGAAACGGGTGAAATATGTTGCGCTTCCTTTAGGAGCATAGCTGTATTTTGGGAATAGCATGCCACTGCATTTTTCCAGTATTACTGCGTGTGTTCAAGACGAGGATTATGTCCTTATTATTTTCTGATGCTGATTTTAAAGTTTCTTTGACTAACCCTTAACGCTGTTGCCAAGAAAAATAAAAAAGCACGAGTTTTGGAAACTTGTCTGTGCTTATATGATTTCTGTTGCAACTGGAGTTAGCGAGCTCTCCCTTCACCCAGACTCAACACGTTACAACGGCTTGTATCTAAACAGTAGCTGACCAAAGTCATTGTTCACTGTCTTCCTCCTTCCTTTCACAACTATTTCTCTCTCGATGCCGTGCAGCTCAGAACACAGGGGAGGTGCGTGTTTTTTTTTTCTTTTCTTTTTTTCTTTTTTCTTCTTCCGGCCGTTCGGAAATTTAATTGGTCTAATGTTATGTCGCTCAGTTTTTTGGCTTAAAGTTTGTGAAACCGGGAAAAACCCAGGAAAAATTCATAAATTAGCCGCTTCGTTGTTTAAGCCGCGGGGTTCAAAGCGTAGGGAAAAAAGTAGCGGCGTATAATCCGAAAAATACGGTATATCATTTGACAGATGCCCTTATCCAAAGAGTACAAAATTGCTTTGAAGTCTCTATCAATTAATAAATGAACGCTGGTTAATTAGATTGCCAACTTTAGGATACCACTAGGCCGTAACACTTTTGTTTGTTGTACTATAATTTCTCCCAACAAACAGGGAAAATAAGTGCTAGTTTATGTGTTAAAGGAAGAGGTAAGTCTTCACCAATTGTTGGAAGAGAGCTAGTGACTTAGGGGAAGTTATAACACCACCTCAGTACCAGAACGGAAAAGAGTCTTGTGTATACCATCTCCAGTGTTCTTACTCAGAGAGTTGGTGGGAGTCGAGCAGTGCTGGATATCAGAGAGTGTGGTGCAGTGGAAGGGGTGACTCTTATTTGAGTAATAAGAGCTTTAAACTAAGAGGGTGCTGGTCTCTCTTACCTCAAAGCTCTTAGTTTTTCCCTTATTGGATAATTAGAGGATAAGTTAAAGTGGGTGTTTAATAGATGCAAGCTACCAAAAAAAAAAAACTTAAACATGTATTACTGCTGATTATAGATCGGCACTAGGTCTATTGTGGTTTCATGCGCCTGCTTAATGCCACAAATGTAAATTTAGCTGAAGACCCTCAGCTCAAACCAAGCTTGGGCATTTTTTAGACGTGTGTGTGTATGTATATGTATATGTGTATGTGTGTATATATATATATATATATATATAAAATATACACATACAGTACAGACCAAAAGTTTGGACACACCTTCTCATTCAAAGAGTTTTCTTTATTTTCATGACTATGAAAATTGTAGAGTCACACTGAAGGTATCAAAACTATGAATTAACACGTGGAATTATATACATAACAAAAAAATGTGAAACAACTGAAAATATGTCATATTGTAGGTTCTTCAAAGTAGCCACCTTTGCTTAGATTACTGCTTTGCACACTCTTGGCATTCTCTTGATGCCTACTTTGAAGAACCTACAATATGACATATTTTCAGTTCACTTTTTTGTTATGTATATAATTCCACATGTGTTAATTCATAGTTTTGATGCCTTCAGTGTGACTCACAATTTTCATAGTCATGAAAATAAAGAAAACTCTGAATAAGAAGGTGTCCAAACTTTGGTCTGTACTGTGTGTGTGTGTGTGTGTGTGTGTGTGTGTGTGTGTGTGTGTGTGTGTGTGTGTGTGTGTGTATATATATATATATATATATATATATATATATATATATATATATATATATATATATATATATATATATATATATAATGAGAATGTGCATGCACGTGTTTTTGAAGGTTTTTTTTACACAACAGCGTTGCCGCGATTTGTTTGATGAAGGCATGCTATAAAAATACATACAGTACATGTTTATCTGTCAGAATCCACCTGCCACACCCCTTCGCCCCTTCAGCGTGTCAGGTGCTTTCTCGGCCGCTTTCTCTGAAGCTCCGGCTTCAATCGCGCACATATGGTGCTCGTTTAGCATCATCACCAGCTCCTATTTAAACTTCCACACTCTCACTGTCCGTTATTGTTGGTATATGTTGGTTCACGGCGGTCGTTGTTATCACTCATGTGTATCCCGGTACGTGTCTTCCCACCGGCACTCTCTCAACAGCTGCTCTTTTCTTCCCAAAGCGCACCGCGGATTCCCCCCCGATCCTGCCGGTGTTCATTCGATGCTTTTGCTGCTCATCACACGTTCCGCGCCGCCAAGTGCGGCTTTCGCCTCCCGTTCATCGCATAACATTTAACAACAAAAGACATATGTTTACTAACTAACAGCAGAGATTCACCAGTATACAATACAACACCTGTAGCAGCTGTAAGCCTTGATTTTTCCGCCACTTCCGCGAGTTCTTCTTCTGCGTTGGAATTTTGTGTACTAGACCTTTACAAATTTTAGTTCAGTGCTTGTGATCTAACTCCTGGGGGTGGAAATTCAGACTAAAAAAGATTTTGTCCAGGAACCATAGCAATGACACTATAATGATACTCTTTTGCAGGGATCAGGAGTCATTCAGAATCGCTAAGGGAGAGGAAGAAATTCTCCTTTATAATGCCAAGAAGCGCCGAATTGCACATGGCACCTTTCGGGTAAACCTTTTTTCCCTAGTATGTTCAATAGTAAGGATTTTTTTTTTTTTAGTAGTAATTTTATGACTAGTTTTGCATTTTTTTTTTTTCTTTACATATTTCTCAGTTTCTTATAAAGGAATATAAAGTATTTATTAAATAAGCTTTGAGCACGTAGTACTTTAGAAACAACTGTTTTATTTATGTAGAGTCTCCTCTTTTTTTTTTTTTTTTTGCCGTGTTCACTAGAAATGAACTAAGATTTACCTCATTTGAATAAAAATGTTTGAAGTCTGTCATCTGGCCTGATTTACACCAATTATATTTCCTTACTGTTTGTGTAAGCAGGATGACTCTGATGATGAAGCAGTGTGCACCAAGCGTGCACAGCCACGCAAACGGCACCGCAATTTGGAGAGTAACGTTGAGAGTCTGATTGAGTTTTCCTGTGAGGAAGGAGAGGAGACTGCTTCTTCTGAGGTAAAGATTTTTTTTATCTGTTGATATTGTTTTTCTGTTTGTGATATGTGTTTATTGCTCATGGTGACATTTGTACATTTAGGAGAATGAAATTGACGCTAGCGAAGTAGACTCATCAAATGAAGAGGAAGAAGAGGAGTGGAATAGTGACAGCTCAAGGTACAAACCCATAACTCAAAAGAATTGTTTGCCTCAGGGTGATGTTATCTTCCATAGTCAACATTTTCTGTCATTATTGGTACTCAGGGATGAGTAAAAAACATAGTCCTTCAAGTATATTTCAGGGAATCTAGTATTTAATTGTACTTTCTGATGTGATTTTAATTGATTCTGCATGCTATTATTTGAAGTCATTCTTCCAGCGAGCATTCTGATTGGACAGCTGATGCTGGAATCACTGCGCAGGCGGCTATGTCCTCCCGAAGACGTGCTCGTAGGCAGATTAGCAGTTCTGATGATGATGATAATGAGGCGGAGGATGAGGAGGAGGAGGAAGAGGAGGAGCAGGAAGAAGACAAAGCTGCAGAAGATGAGCAAACTGAACAAACACAGGATGAGGATGCGCAGTCCTCTTCACCTGAAAAATCGAAGAAAAAAGTTAAAAGCAAAACACCAAAGGTAAGTGACCTTGAAGAAACAACAGTGTTCTTTAACTGGTGTTCACAGGCTATGCCAGAAAGGAATTCTAGCTAACCAGTACTTACGGATACACCAAGCTTAGCAAGTTGTGATTGCCACCTTACAAAGTAAAACAGCCAGCACTGTAGCATTATAATTAGGAAACCAGTCCGAATTATAATTCAAGTTGTAAGATTTTAGTTATGTGTTTAGACCCCTTCCTGTCATTTTATTTAATAATATTAAAAAAATCTTTAAATAGGGCTGCTGCAATCGATTATTTTAGTAATCGAGTATTCTAATGACTATTACATTGATTAATCGAATAATGGGATAATTACTTTTTTATTATTTTTTTTAAATTAAAGAGCAATACTAAATAAGAGAGAGAAAATAAGACGGGTGTCTTAAAATTAACAAGTAATTTGTTTTTCTTTTTAGAAAAACGTACATTTTTGTTGCTGAAATTGCGTGAAAGAACATCAGTTAAAACTAAACCCATTTAGTGCATTGAATAGCCATAGTATATCAAAATACCAATACAGTCCCTCTGCTGTAACTGCAAAGAGTAGGTTATAGGAAACTATTAATTTAATAAAACTCATTTATTCTTACTCATGCATTTATTTATTAAATCTTGCACAGAATCGCAATGTGGTATTCTTGTCTCCCCGGAAAGCTGCTTAAAATTTTCCACGCACTAAATCACCAGCTTTAAACATGATCCACTACCTTCTTTACACGGCCACTGTGGAGGGACTGTTTGACTGCACTGTATATAAATAAAAATATAAACATCAATTTGAAATTACTTTAAAAATGGTAAACGCACTGTGCCGTTTTTTTAATTTTTTTTTTATTTTAAGTTTGAAATGATCCCAAACTTTAGAAACTTTTGGGCCTTTTCTTTGGCCTGAATCTTCTCTTTGCCACTCGCTGTTTTTTTTCCCATTCCTCTATTTTTTAATTTGCAGCATCCTGTTTTCCTGTCCAGAGCGCTCCAGTGTTTAGCAAGTGGTGCGCCAGCAATAGTGGTCTGTGGGAAACATGGTGCTCTGTGTTTAGTTAAATGGATTAACGAGCATGAGAAAAATTTTTGCAATCAAATTACTCGAGTTACTCAAGGAAGTGCTACAGCCCCAAAGTCAAATAGATCTTTAGACATATACAGTGTGCAGGACACCATGAGTTGCAAGGTACATGTATAACTTTGAAGTGTTTGTGAGACAGTGAAAGAGGGAGTTCACAGAGCGGCAGTACTGGTGCATCCCAATAAATTAGAATGTCATGAAAGTTTTTATTTCAGTACCATATTCAGTATACTCAAATTGTGAAATTTGTGTATTAAATCAATGCACACAGAATGAAGTGGTTTACAACTTTGGTTCTTTTAATTATGATTTTGGCTCACAATTAACAAAAACCCACCAACTTGCTCAAAAAACTTTAATATGGTGACATGCCAATCAGCTAATCAACTCAAAACACCTGCAAAAGTTTCCTGAGCCTTCAGAATGGTCTCTCAGTTTGGTTCACTAGGCTACACAATCATGGGGAAGACTTCTGATCTGACAATTATCCAGAAGACAATCATTGACACCCTTCACAAGGAGGGTAAGACACAAACATTTATTGCCAGAGACGCTGGCTGTTTAGAGTGCTGTATCCCAAGCATGTTAAAGAAAGATAAGTGGAAGGAAAAAGTGTGGAAAAAAAAAGATGCACAACAACCGAGAGAACAGCAGCCTTGAGAGGCTTTTCAAGCAAAATCAATTCAAGAATCAGGGTGAACTTTACAAGGAATGGACTGCGGCTGGGGTCAAGGCATCAAGAGCCACCACACACAGATGTGTTAATGAAACCTGGGCTTCCATACCATACCATACTGATCGCCTCCATGCCACACCATAATTCAGGCAATAATTAAAGCAAAAGGAGCCCCTACCAAGTATTGAGTACATATAGAATAATTGAACATACTTTTACAGAAGGCCAACAATTCACAAACTTTTTTAAAAAAAAATTTAATTGGTCTTATGAAGTTTTCAATGTATTTTTATTAATTTTTATTTTTTTAGATGAATTGGTGGGTTTTTGTTAAATGTGAGCCAAAATCATCACAATTAAAAGAACCCAAGACTTTATTTAATAGACAATTTCACAATTTGAGTTGACTTACTGAATTACTTAGTATAAAGTGTTGGTGCAATAAAGCTTGTGATAGCAACCTGTGAGGAATTTGTAAAGGTGCTGAATACTGACTGACTGAATAACTTCTGAATGATTGACTGAGTAATTGTTCACTGAGACGTTTCAGTAGTAATGTCAGTGGGCTGTAAACATTACAAAGTTATTACAATACATATTGTTTAACTTTTTTTTCTCTTTTGATAAATCAAAGTCTCCAAAACCCAGGCTGTCTCTGAATAGAGAAGTGTCCAATGAGTTTCGTCCCTCTACCTGGATTACTGATGTCATTCCACGAAAGTCTCCGTTTGTTCCACAATTAGGAGATGAGGTTTGTTCTTGCAGTCCCATATTACTCCACATTCTGTGTTCACTTGTGTTTTATATTTTTATATTGCACTCTGTCTGTAGGTGATTTACTTCCGTCAGGGGCATGAGGCCTATGTGGATGCAGTGTGCAGGAGTAATTTGTACCCCATCAACCTGGACAAACAGCCATGGCGGAAAATGGCTTTGAGAGTCAGTTTTCATTTGAAAGCTCTTGTATTGTATAGGCTTAAAACATGTATTAATATTATTGTTGCATCTGTCTGGTAATTAAATGTTGGTTCTTTATTTAGATTTACTTGTTTGTTTTAATGTACGTGTGGCAGCTGTTTAATTTTTATAGATGTTTTTTGTTCTATAAGTACTTCGTATATAACTGTTTGCTGTTCTATCACCAGGACCAAGAGTTTGTTAAAATAACTGCAATCAAGTATGAGGTGTGTCCTCCCACACTTTGTTGCTTGAAACTGACTCAGATTGACACTGGAACAGGCAAAATAACAAACAAATCATTTTCTGTGAAGTAAGAGTCAATATTTTGTATTGGTTGCACCTATTAGCTACTGTAGTTATATTACTTTAAAAATGTAGTTTATTTTAAAGATTTTTTTTTTTTTTTTTGGTCTTGCAGGTATCATGATATGCCTGATGTGATTGACTTCCTTGTGCTCCGGCAGAACTATGATGAAGCATGCAGCAGGATCTGGAGACCAAGTATGTTACTTTCCAACTTTTACATTATTTTACCTAGCAGATGAAAGACTGTAACGGTAACTGTAAAATCTTATCTTCCTAGAATGTTTGTGTTGACATAATCCTGGTTTGTGCTTTAGACAATCATTTTCGCTCAGTAATTGATGATGCTTGGTGGTTTGGGACCATAGTCTGTCAGGAGCCATATCAGCCTGAGTATCCTGACAGCCATTTCCAGTGTTTCAAAGTCAAGTAAGGCACAAACATGCTCCCTGTTTGCTTATTTGTTTTGGATAAAGATGTTTGTTTGGCTTTCAACAGTAACTGATAATGCAATGGACTCTGCAGGTGGGACAATGGAGAAACTGAAAAGATAAGTCCATGGGACATTGAAGCTATTCCAGAGAATGGTAAACTTCTATTACACTTGTAAACACAAGCAAAGTAGTTCTCTACTAAAAAACTGATTGTGTATATTAACCCTGTTTCTTGAAGCAGAAGAATGCTCACACTCTGCACTTCATTAGCTGTCATTTTCCATTAGAGCCATCTTTAGCGAGATGCGCAACAGCAATGTACTTCTTACTATTAGTGTTATACTAAATGAATCAATTGAAAGGGAACATGTATAAATAGTGATCTCTTGGATAGCTGGGAATGCAAATATTTATGTTTAATATATGCTTATGTGCCAAACCTGGCATTCTCTGCGATGGTATGAGTTTTAACACATTTTGCCAGTCATAAAAGTCATTTTACTTTCATTCATTCAGTATCTTCAATTATTATTATTATATATACAGTGGAACCCGGTTATCTCGACCTCGGTTACCTCGACAACCCTATTAAGTCGACGTTTTTGAAGTGGAACCGCCAAATACTCGCCTTTTCTAAGCATTTTTTATCGTTTTTTTTATGTCGCCGAACCCTGATATCTCGAGCACAAGAGGGAAAAATTTTGCCCTTTAACGTTGGTTATCTCGGTGCAGCCGCAGAAGAACTCGCAAAAGTGGCGGAAAAATCAAGTCTTACAGCTGCTACAGGTGTTGTATTGTATACTGGTGAATCTCTGCTGTTAGTTAGTAAACATATGCCTTTTGTTGTTAAATGTTATGCGATGAACGGGAGGTGAAAGCCGCACTTGGCGGCGCGGAACGTGTGATGACCATCCAAAATCATAGAATGAACACCGGCAGGATCGGGGGGAATCCGCGGTGCGCTTTGGGAAGAAAAGAGCAGCCGTTGAGAGAGTGCCGGTGGGAAGGCACGTACCGGGATACACATGAGCGATAACAACGACCGCCGTGAACCAACATATACCAACAATAACGGACAGTGAGAGTGTGGAAGTTTAAATAGGAGCTGGTGTGGCCGAGAAAGCACCTGCCACGCTGAAGGGGGCCGAAGGGGGCGTGGCAGGTGGATTCCTGACAGATAAACATGTACTGTATGTATTTTTGTAGCATGCCTTCATCAAACAAATCGAGGCAACGCTGTTGTGTAAAAAAACCCTTCAAAAACACGTGCATGCACATTCTGATTTATTAACGCACATCATGTACATAAAGAAATTTTAAGCACGTTAATATATTGCCGCCATTTTGATTTTCGTTTATCTCGATCATCGGTTACCTGATGCTTTTTGGCGACCCCCTAGGACATCGACATAACCGGGTTCCACTGTGTGTGTATATATTTGTAATCTCATTGCATGCTAAAACCTTAATTATGCTGAAGAAAGTGCATAGACACTAACATTTAAAGGCTTTTGGTAATTTAGCTTTGACAAACTTTCAGAGTTTAAATTCTGTAGTAGATCATAGTGGTAGTATTTCAATACAATGAATGCAATTCAATGCATTTTAAGTTATATCTTGTATCTTTCTGTTTCTTCTTTTATCTTGTATGAACTGTGGTCAAACTGTGGTACACTCATAAAATGTACTTTAGCCATCTCCTGTTAATATTGAGACAAAGGTTATGTAGCGTATTTCACACTGTGTGTTGGTCTTGCAGCTCAGCGTCCAGAGGCAGAGGGTGGATGTGTGCCAGTCACAGATGAGGAAAGAGCGGAGTTTTTGTACAAACCACAGGAGGATGAGTGGGGTGGGAGAAGTCGAGAAGAAGAGTGCGCCCGCATCATTGCTGGCATTGACCATCTCATCACAATAGGTATGTGTGCTCAAAATTGGAATCATTTTCTGTTCTTAATATCTGTAATTGTTCTTATTTCACGGTTAAATCCTTTGTGAATTTATAACAAATATGTTTTCTCTATTTTCTTACAGATATTGCTGCACCCTTCTCTGGCCCAGTGGATCTAAGTCAATATCCGACTTACTGTACTGTAATCGCCTACCCTACGGACCTCGGCTCCATCCGCATGAGGCTGAAACACAACTTCTATAGGTGAATCATAAATGGAAGGGAATTTTTAGCATTTCATCTAAATAATTAAGTCCCAGCTATGCATATGCTGTTGTATATGGTATTATAAATAGTATCTAATGTGTTTGCCTTCTTATTTTCAGGAGATTATCTGCATTAATTTGGGACACAAAGTACATTTATTTCAATGCAAGGACCTTTAATGAACCACGAAGCAAGATTGCACAATCAGCAAAATTTATAACAGATGTTCTTTTAAAGTTCATTAGGTAGGTCTATTAGCAATGGTTAGATATTTATCTTGAAAGCAGTTTATATTTAGCTTTGTTATGTGTGTATGTTGTTTTGCAGCAAACCACATTATATTGATATTATGGAGATTTACAATGCTGTTGAGAACATGGAGTGCACAGAGGATGAGGTGACCTATGCTCTTCTATAACTGCCAATAACCTGGTGTGTATGCTGTATTCCTCATTGCTTTATACTGTTTCAGGATATAGAAGATGTGGATGCACCAGGCACATCCACTGGGAGAAGGGCTCATCAGGTAACATTTAATATGGAGCACACATTTAAATTTTACTACTAAAACTTATAAAAGACTCCTGACCAATAATAGTAATATCTATGTTATGCATTTATTTAGAGAATGGTGTTTACGTTGTCAAGTTATTGTGTGACACTAGAAGAGAGACACTAGAAATCAAATTTAGTTATACAGTGTTTGTTAAAAGTTTGGAAACAAAAGATGTTTCTCCATGTCTGTTCAGCAGATAGAGCTGGTACAGGACACGGACGCATGGAAGGATGCATGCAAACAGCTGCTGGATTATATGTTTGAGTGTGAGGACTCCGAGCCTTTCCGTCAGCCTGTGGATCAGAATGAGTATCAGGTACGATGATGCAGGGATTATGATTGCTCTTAAAACAATGATATTCACATACTAACACCTCACATACCACAAGGCTTTCTCAAAATATAAATTTTTGGAAATGGTTTTAAAATTTTACGCAATGCAAAAGGCATATCCCTTTCCATAAACTTAAATGTTGTACTTGTCATTGAGTCACTGGAAAGCAAACAACCAAAGGTTAATTGTGTAAATCTTATTGAATCTTTATTTATTTAATTATAATAAACGTATCTGATTGCATGTCATTGCAATAGGACTATTTAGAAATCATCGACACCCCCATGGATCTGGAGACTGTTCGACAAACCCTGGAAGAAGACCGCTATGAAAACCCTACTGAACTATGCAAAGACTCGAGGCTCATTTTTGCAAATGCTAAAGCCTACACACCAAACAAACGCTCAAAGGTAAGTTTCTTAACATTCCTTCATTGTATCCTACATTTGTTTGATTTTATGTGCTGGAGCATGCACATTCAACACTTTTCTGGTGGTTAAAAAAATAATTGGTTAATGCAGTGATATTTGTTTACTATACAAAGCCCTTACAAGGAAGTACATTTTGTAATTTTTTATGTTTTTTTTTTTTTTTTATATATAGATTTACAGTATGACTCTGCGTCTATCTGCATTCTTTGAGGAACGCATTCGTAAAATCATCTCTGACCACAAGACTGCAGTTAAAAGTAGTTTAAAGTTGAGACGTAGTCAGAGGTTTAAAAAGAGAACTCAGCAGGAGGAACCCATTTTACCTCCTCCCAGGGGTGAATCCACTAGGTGGGCTTTTCATAATCTTTTTCCATTTTATTCTATGTCCAGTATATGCTTGATCCTTTGACTTTTTCATGATGTGTGACATTGATAATAGCTAATCATCCCTAACAAGTTTATTGTAGCTACAATAGCAATCAGCATTTTATTTTTCACAATTGTGTGTGAATGTTTTTGTCCTGTCAGTCAGAAGAGGGCCTCAATTAAAACTCAGGAAAAAGTGGAATCACTTACAACCAAATCTACCTCGGCTAAGGCCTCTACAGCGATGCGCCATCGCAATAAGAAGCGAAGGCGTCTCAGTTCTACCTACACATCAGTTGAGGACTCCAATAAGAGCGCCTCATCTCTGTCAGGTATAACACTGACACGTTAATTCCTATAGCAGGGATAAAGGGGAAAAAACGAAATCATACGTGTGTTAAGTGTTTAATTGAATCAAGTGGCTATCGATATGAGTGATTTTTAGACCCATTTTGACATACTAATTTTACAGATATTTGTTCAACTTTATTGCAGCAGCACATTCCAAACATTTTACTCTAAACATTTGTTTATATGAGGAACTTCCATTTACAGTTCACTTGCCCAATATAGTGATTTTTACACCCACCTCATTTTTGCTTCAGAATCGGAAAATGACAGTGAAGTCTCGTTGAGTGAATCAAAAGAAGAATTCCCTTCTTCGCAGCCATTTAGACGTGAGACAAGAGCAGCACGGAGAGCCATGCAGAAGAAAGAGGCGAAGAGACAGAATGGTGAGACGCCTGTCTTGCCAAATGTTCTTTTTTTCCAACCTGCAAATCACACTTTATCTTAGCTCTTCATTTTACTTTTGATGGATTTTCAGTCACTAAAACTGGAAGTGAGATTGACTGCTCGACTTATGATGATGATGATGATGATGATGACGATGATGAGTATTCTGGGAAGTCCAGCTCATTAAAACGACTACAGTCAAACAGAAATAAAAGCAGGAACACCCGAATCACACGAAACTCAGAGAAAAGAAAGCCAGGTAAATACCAATAATGCTGATGTCTTGTTACCCATGTTATATTTGATAAGCACGACAATTAGGCTTAATATTTTAAGCAAATATATTGTTTTCTTGTTAAGTTTATACAGCAGTTTATTTCAATATGGGTAATCTTTTGGATATTTGCCAGCAAATTAAACTGTAAATTTCAATAACTATAATACTATTGTGTGTCAGAAGGTAGTAATCAGGTGAACGGGATCATCAGCAGATCCTCCCGTGCAGAGCGCAGAAGAGTTCGAGACAGCAGTGGCTCTGACCTAGATTGTTCTGAAGATGAGGAGAATGTGGAAAACACGGATATCTCAGACCATAGTCGCCAGCCCAGGAAAACTGCTGTGGCTGCAGTCAGTAAGATGAAGCTGATTGAGGCATCTGAGGAGGAAGATACTTCAGAGCATAGGGCTCATGCCAGGATGATCAAACGTGCTGCAGTTTTCCAAAGCAGCTCAGAGTCTGAGGAGCACGATCAGCAGGGTAGGAGCCATTCAGATTTTTTCTAGTATTTATTCTATGATTGATTTCTGAACATTAATGGTCTATTACTAGTTACATGGGTTACTTTTTCCCACTTTTATTTATTTTAGTCGTGCTTGGCATTATTGTTGCTCCATCCTGTCTCCTATACATAAATTACGGTACAGTCTCTTTTCATAACAGAGTCGAATGAAAGTGAAGACTGTAAGGAGAAAAGTGAAGCCAGTCCTGACAGTGACTCATCGTTTTCGCATCGGAATGGAGAGACTAAAAGTGTCAACCATAGATCTTCTAGGAGGAGAGTGGTAAAAAAAGGTAAACACAGTTTAATTTTAATAAAAATATAGATGACAAGAAATCAACATTTACATACTGCTAAACAGTCTAATGGCTTTTGTGTGGTGGTTGTGAATACCATGATCAGCGACAGTGTTAAAATGCAGACAGTAAAGATATTTTTTCAGAAGGTTTTTTTTTTTTTTTATCTCTCTGATTTCCAAAATATAATTGTACACACAATCAGCAAGTTAAACATTTTAATTTTTCTGACTATAAGACGCTACTTTTTTCCCACGCTTTGAACCCCGCGGCTTAAACAACAAAGAGGCTAATATATGGATTTTTCCAAGCCAAAAAACTGAGCGACATAACATTAGACCAATGAAATTTCCGAACGGAAACGAAAAAAACGCACCTCACCTGTGTTCTGAGCTGCACGGCATTGGGAGGAAAAACTTCGACCGGTGGCACACGATGATGACAAAAGATAAACTCCCCAGAGAAATACAGTGGTACCTTGACCTACGAGTTTAATTCATTCAGCTCATATCTCAATTTGCTCGCACATCAAATCAGTTTTCTATATTGAAAATACTTAAAATGTAATAAATCTGCTCTGTAATAAAACTCTCAAAATAACCCCCCGTTTTTATGTTTCATGTTATTAAATTGGAAAATACATATCTAAATAACAAATCTTGTATAAAAACATAATAGAAAGAGTATGTAAAGATATAATAAGGTTTTATTCAGTGTATTTTCCTTGGAGATGAGACGACGAAGAAGTAGGCGGAGGGAAAACTCGTTTTTTACTATCACTACTGTACGCTACGTATACGTAACTTTAACATTTTTACTTTTTCTTCTTTGCTTATTTCAATTTTCGTCACCGTCCTCGCTTTCTGGCTTTGCTTCGCCATCTAGCAGCGGCGTCTCGAACTCGTACCTCGATTTTTTGCTCGCGTAACAAAGTGGCCGCTCGTACCTTGGAAAACTCGTACATTAATGCACTCATAGGTCAAGGTACCACTGTTGTGAAAGAAAGGAGGAAGACAGTGAACAGTTGAGTCTGGGTCAAGGGATAGGACATAATCCTCAGTCTTACACACATGCAGTAATACCGGAAGAATGCAGTGCCAGGCTATTTCCAAAATACCACTATGCTCCTAATAGAAGCGCAACATATTGCATTTAGTGTCTTTCGTTAAAGCCTGTGTAAAGTTCATTAGTTTCAGTATAGACACCTGTGGCTTATAGACAGTTGCGGCTTATTTATGTTAAAAATAAAAATCTTTGTCAAATTCAGTGGGTGCGGCTTATATATGGGTGCGCTTTATAGTCCGTAAATTACGGTAAATAAAAAAGACCGAATAAAGCCTAGTCAGCCGCTCTGAACAGAATCATAGGCTCTATTCAGAATCCATGCAAAACTAAATGGGTGAGTGCAATTGGACCCGACACCACACTTTTTGTGTGGATGGGAGGCCAAAACGGGTTGGTACACACATGATCAGGGCCTTCATGGACTCCCAGAGCTGTGACCTGGAAATTATGGCATATACAGTATCTCATAAAAAGCAACCATTTTAGTTCTCAAGGGACAATACTATAGAAATGAAAGTTGGATAAATTTTAGATCAGTAAATATGCAGCTTGTGTAGTAGTACAGATTTACTGTCCTCTGAAAAAAACTCAACATACATCCATTACTGTCAAAATAACTGGCAATAATTTGTGAAAGTGATAACGGCTGTATTTTGTTTAACCATTCAAAGACACACGTCCTATCCATCATGTTTTTGTTTGCTTGACAGGATCACAAAAATTTGTGTATCATGTATAAAATTTGTATAAAATCAGTAAATATTTGGTGCTTTGGGTACAATTCTCTCATACTGACCACTGGATGTTCAGCCGCTATCACTTACGGTATACTTGCTTTCTAGGTGGTGGTGGGATACTCGTTAGTGTGTAGGGTGTAGATTTTTATTATAACCATTCAGAAGCCACATCTGTAGTTTATTAAACACTCAGATCAACTAATTAAACAAGTTGAATTTGGTGTGGTTCTGCTCATTTAAAATAAAAACTTGCACCCTGGTGGATATAATTGGGCAGCCCTGATTTATATTGAATGACATGTTGGAGGATGCTCTGTCACTTGCCATATAACCAGTTTTCAAGAAGAATTATGTTTATCAATTCAAGCTCAGTTCCAGAGACTTGTTTCTTCAGTGCACATTTTTACAGATTCAATATGTAAGTAAAAGTTAGTTATAATTGTGTAACAATAAAATCGGCGAGATGCAGAAATATATATTAGGTGTCTGTGTTGCAACCTATATGGACAAAAGTTTGTGGACAAGTGATGTGCTTTTTGTACATCCCATTTAATATTTAGTCCCTATTTGCTGTTATAATGACCTCCATTTTTCTGGGAGGATGTTCCACTAGATTCTGGAGTATGACTGCAGATTGGTGATCATTCAGATACAAGGGATTTTAGTAAAGGCAGTTGCTGATGTAGAATGATGAGGCCTGGGGTGCAGCCAGGATTCTAATTTATCCAAAATGTGCTAAATAAAGTTGAAGTCAGCGCTCTATAGCAGACCATTCAAGACCCATGTAAGCCATATCTTCCTGGAGCTCACTTTGTGCACAGGGGCATTGTTATTCTGGAACAGGTTTGGTTGTCCTAGTTTAAGAGAAAGGAAAATACTACTGCACCCAAAGACATCCTATACAATTGTGGTAACAGTTTGGTGAAGAACCACATATGACTGAAAGATTCAGGTGTCCCAATATTTTTTTATTTAATTAATTTTATTTGTTCATTTATTTAACAATGAATATTGTCTCAAAGCAGCTTTACACAGATAATGTTAATATCTGATAATAAAGAATGAATAAGATGTTCTTTATAAGTGTAAGTTTGTCCCTGATGAGCAAGCTGGTGGTGACTGTGGCAAGGAAAAACTCCCTAAGATGGTATAAGGAAGAAGCCTTAAGAGGAACCAGATTCAAGAGGGAATCCTTGCACCGAACGTCCATTTATTACAGATATACAATATTGCAGGGTACAGGGGTGATCAAAATCAAGCAGTAGTCCTGAGTCAGTGTAGCAGACTGTTGACATTAACTACAGTCCAAATCCATCCTCAAAGCTCCCGTTCCAGGGCGTTGATGAGAAATCATCCCCTGCTGCACAGAGTGACCGCCATTCGAGAAAACACCATCCAGAGGCAGGCCGGGACGAAGTGGGCAGATCTGAGGAGGGAAGAGGGGCAAAAACAGTGATCACTGGAACCTCAAGAGCATGTTTATTTTGCAGATTGCAAATGCTCTAATTTTTTGTTAAAACAACCAGCTTCCAGATTCATTATGGCAATATAATCAAGGCATTTAAAGTGAGACAAGTCTGTTATGAATCTGTATGTTCATTTAATTTGTCAGGTTGAATTATATATTTTTTTTTATATTTCTGTTTTAGATGATTCTCCTCATGTCAATGGGCACAGAAAACACAGCCACGAAGAGAGTGATGACAACAGCAATGAGGAAGAAAGTGAGAATGAAACTTCAGATGAAGAGGAGGATTCCATTTGTAGGCGAAAGCTCATCAGGAAAACTGCAAGACTTGCAGTGTGTAAAATAAAACAAATTAATAAAAGTGACGAGGAGGAAGAGAATCACATTCGAACCAGACGATGGAGGAATCCTACAAGCAATCCAAATACCTCAAAAGCGTCTGATGAGGATATGATTATTCCAAGGGCTGAGAGACACCCTCATCAAAATGGAAGAAAATTAGACACACAGAAGCTTAAATACTTTGAGAAATCAAACAATATGATGTCAAAAAGCCAAGAAGTTGTAACTGCCTCAAAAGCTCGTACAGCTCCTGGAGTGATAGCATTAAAGTCAGGTGTGAAGGAGTCCAGTGCTTCAAGGAGAAAAATTAGATCTGAAGGTGAAGAGGAAAAAAATGAGAGCAGTAGTGGAGAGGAGAAAATCACAAACAAAAAAACCTCCTTGGCAAGAAAGAACAAATCAAGAAGACCAGCCAAGTCACCGAGTTTGGATGCTGACTCTAACACTTCCGACTCTGAGAATGAAATGCTTTCAAATCAGAGGCGTAAGAAAAAAGAGGCTGATTCTTCTGAAGAGTGGCGACAAAGCGATGAATCTGAAAACAATAGTAAATCATTTTCCAGAAGACCTACTGTAAGAGCCCGCCCAAAAAAGAAATGCATAACCGACTCTGAGGAGGATGTGGACTCTGTTGTAGCAAAGCAATCATGGAATGGGAAGAAAACTTCTGAATCGGTGAAATGCGGCACCAATCGTCGCCCAAAATCGTCAGGAGGATCAAAAAGGAAACACATTAGCACTTCGGAATCAGATGACAAAGAACAAAATGGTAACGCCAGTAGTGAAAGTGAGTGTGGCAGACCCTCAGGGAGAACAGGAAAGCGGTTTAAGAAACCTTCAGAATCTGAGAGTGATTCTGGAAGTGCGGAGAAAACTGTGAACGGTTCTTTAAAAAGGCACCAGTCTGAGGATGAAAACTCTGGAGGTACTGGTCAACAAGGCAAATTGCAGTCTGGAAAACGGAAACACAGTGAGTGTTACAGCAGTGTTGGCAACATTGACTCCGAGAGCCAGGAGGAGTCCAGCAATGAATCACAGATCTCCAGCTCAGGATCACAAAGTAGTCCAAAAACATATGCCAAGGAAAGATTGAGGGGTCGAAAACGAGGAACTGCACATCACAAACCGTCTACTTCTGATATTGACAGTGACAATTCCTATGGAAAACCTCCACGAGCCACACGCATTCGGACACGGAATCTCGGCAAACGGACTGTAAACTACAGAGACAGCGAGTGACTGAGTTGGCTGTGTATAGAGACACTAACTGGAGACCTTGAAGACATTTGATTGTCCCAAAAAAAGTAGTAGCACTGGAGTCCTCTACATACTGTGAATCAACTTCAGGGATATTTATAGTTTTTGTTGGGGGTGGGGGGTTGTGTATAAATTTGAGATTTGAGCTACTGGTTTGGCTGCCCCTTTCTGTTGTGATTTGGCCACCAAGAATGATTACAGGTGCATTGTCTGTCTGGGTGCTATCTTAATATACCTCCTGCTTAATTGAGCATATTTTTGCTGGCTTGCACTAAATGGCACACTGTACTGAGGTATCTCATACACTAGTTCTGTTAGAAACTCAGGGGTCAACTTCATTTACCGTTTTCAGACTTTTAGGGTTGTTCTCCCCCACCCAACCCTTCTGGGGTTTTCTCCATTAAGAATAATTGTGTTGAAATTTCTTCCATTTGACACTTGTTTATTTTTTTAAAGCCACATGAATCTTATTGTATTTGTTAAGGAATTATTGAGCCAATGTGTACAAAGTTTCTTTTTTTCCCCATTTCATTTAGGGTGTGTGTGTATATATGTTATGTGCATTTCTTTTTTTTTTTTTTTTTTTTTTTTTTTGCATCTTTCCAGAGTTTTTGAAGAATCAGTTTGTAGCTAAGCTTTGCATATTTAAAATGGTCAAGCATTATTTTGTATTAAATTCAAATTCATTGTCTTGCCATATAGTATAAATTTGGTACATGTTTGCAAAGTACATGAAATCAGTACTTGCTGCGAAATACAGTGATTTCTCATATTGGGAAGATGTTTCAGTCACCTGTTATATACTTTTCAGTATTAATTCGTTTTCTGACTTAACTTATGAATGGTAAATAACTTTTGTATCCACTGCGTTTGAATTTAATATTGTTGGAGGAGAAATACACCCAAACTGACATTATTTCTTAATGTCTTTTGCAAAAAGCCAACTCTTTAATTCAAGTTTTGCAGATGTTTAGTCTAAGGGAACATGGATGGAGTTATAGGTAAAAGCATTTGATGAATAAACTGGCCTGCTGTTTAATGGCAAAACTGATATCTTATTTTTTTTTGTGGAGGCACAATCAACTTGTTCGTCTGTTTGTCGTTTCTGCGTGCCTGTCGGAAGCAGACAGATCTCGGAAGCAAGCAGTTGAATGTATGTAGGAATTATATAAAACAGTCAATGTAACTTGCAGTAAAACTGCAAATGTTGGAATTAATTTAAACAGGTCAAGGTCACAGCAAGGTTGTTGGTGGTTTACAACAAAATTTGTTTACAAAGCATTACAGAATATCTGCTTATAAATGTGTCGGGCTGCAATCTTTCACACAAATACACTCCTATGAATGTATTGGAACAGCAATGTCAATTCCTTTTTTCTTTTTTAAAGTTATATGCTGGTTTTGAGGTGAGATGTTAACTTTAAGACGATCTGTTCCAATTTACTTGCAATGTCTTAAAGTAAACCTTTGGTTGCATATATCCTGCTTGTAATAACTGCATGAAAATGTTGCATATTTTGTGGTGCTTGTTCATGCTTGTATGATAGATTCTTTCACTTGCCTGTTTTAGGGGTTTGCCTCCTTAAGTCTCCTCTTCAGGAGGTGAAATGCTGCTCAGTTGGGTTATGGTTTGGTGACTTTTGACTGCTTTTTTTTTTTTTTTTTTTTTTTTTTTTAAACCTCTTGCCCCCTCAGAATGCTATATACACATGCACAACAAATATTCTTTGTTGTGGTGGCTTTGAGTTTGGGCCAATGTTTGCTGTTTCTCTGAAAAATATGTCGGCAGAATGATTATATTCTATGATTCAGAATGAAATCATTCTACTGCTATTGACATGCTTTTCATCAATAAAGATTAATTAAAGTCCATTTCAAAAGCAAATGTTAAACCAAATCATTACAGTACCTTCACCTTGCTTTAGAATAAGCTTATACAGTTGAGTTCAAAATAATAGTAGTGTTTAAAAAAAAAAAAAAAACAACCAACCACTGAGTAAAGCTCTATTTTATTACAATACATGCAAATGCATTGGGAACATTGCACATTCATTTCTAAATTAAAACATTAAAGATTTTACTTTACAGCAAGTGAGGATAAGCTAATATTAGGCTGTTAAAAATAGCAGTGTCTGCATGTTTCTTTACAGAGTCAAACATTTACTGTTGAAACTGAAAAATGCTTGACGATTTAGCTTTCTTGTGAATCACTGAACTAATATTTAGTTGTATAACAACGATTTCTGAGAACTTCTTTACATCTGTGTTGCATAGAGTCACAAAACCTCTGGTACCTGTGAACAGCTAATACAGCCCAGGATGACTGCACTGGGTTTCTGACAAACTGTCTGCAATGTCATTCCTGTTGGGTCTGTTGGTTGTCTATTACTCTACTACACCTACTAGTAAAATATTTGCCATGTAGACATATAATTTCTACCAAAAAACAGTGCTTGATCTGATTAGTGATGTTGGACTGCTATTATTTTGAGCACAACTGTATATTCTGGGTCATTAGCAAATCTCTTTGAATTCCAAAATGTATGTTGTGCTATGGCCTGTGAATTTATGCTTTCAAGGTTTTTATCAAACAGTGAATTGCAAAACCTTCACCCCTGCTCTTTTTGGTTGTTGATATAAAAAAAAAAAACGGCTGCTGTTTTGACGATTTGAAAAATGGATGGTGTAGAAAAGAAATGCTCATATTTTGCCTTACATTCTTTTGATTTCAAGCACAAATATCTTGCGTGTGTAGCAAGTAGACAAAAAATTAAAAGGAGACTGTTGGTTTGCTGATGCTAGTTGAATCTACAAGGTAAACTAATTAGGCTTCATGACCGGTTCAACATTGCATATTTCCATAATAACCATAAATGGAACTTTACTGACTCATTACTGCTACATAATGCTGTGACGGAAAGCTAGGAAAAATCTAGAAGTGAGAGACAGTTAACACAGACATGAGGAATCAGTGTTAAGAGACAGCCTGCCACTACACAAACAAATGTGACAGCAGAGAGACGACAGCATCCAAACATGCCAGTTCAACATAACACTATAACCATGTTCTCCAGATCTGCTCCGTTGTAAGCAGAATACCTGCCCCTGCTGTAGTTTTCACTATTCAAGGTACCAACCAATAGCCTACAACATTTGATCAAAGTAGGCACGGTGGGTCATGAACTACTTTTTTCTACATCATTTAACATCTTTACAGTATTTTGGGAATGTTGAACACTATATCTACTAGTAAAATCTACATAAACTTTAAAGGAAAGACTGAAGTCAATAATCACACCAAGGTTTTTTACTGTTGCACATCGACAGAGACTTTTCTGAAATAAAAAAAAAATTCTAGCATGTGATCTGTTAGAATTATGTTGTCTTCAGGGCTATTTATTACATATTCCAGCTTTAAATTAATATACCTTTTACCTAATATTTTAAAATTCATTATGAAAACTCCATGAAATCATCATTGCTACATATTGATGCTGTGTTACTGTTTTATTCCTAGTTAATTTTGCTACAGTATTAAAGAAAGATTTGGGATTATGCTAGGATATTGTTAGTCTCTATGAGTGTATAAAGAAGTATTGATCTGAAATATCTTTAGACTGTGGAACTATGCATTTTTATTAATGTGATCCGCATATTTGATTTGGCACATGTTTTACGCTGAATGACCATCCTAACGCAACCCCTCCCTATTTATTCAGCACGCCCCAATTTCATTCAGCATGGAAGGAGAGCCCCCTGAGCTATAGAAAAGCTCTTAATGCTGCTAGATCAGTATATTTCTTTACCTTCATAGAAAAAAACAAGCATTATACTAGATTTTTATTCAGTACTGTAGCAAAATTAACTGGGAATAAAAGCACCGCACTAACATGCACACTATCAACAGGCAGTGATGATTTCAAACATTTTCAACAATAAATGTTAAAATATCAGGCAAAAAAATCCAGTCAATGAAATTAAATTCAAACCATTTTATAAATAACCCTGTAGGTAGCACTATAATCATAACAGAAAATAAATTATGAAGTTTTACTTTTATTCAAAATAACAAATTAATTTCAGGTATTTCCTTATCAAAACCATCAACTTGTATTCTAGAATCAAATTCCTTCAAACAGATAATTCCAGAAGTAGTTGAACCTGTTCGAAAAATAAATTATTTCATTAGCACTGGTGTACCTAAAACCTTCAAACTGGCAGTTATCAATTCCCAATAAAAAAAAACAAACCTTGATCCTTGTCAGTTGTCCAAATATAAGACAGTATTAAACCTCTACTTTATCTATTAAGATTCTAGAAAAGGTTGTAGCACATCAGTTTTGCTCACATCTACTTAGGAATAACATTTTTGAAATTCATCAGTCAGGATTTAGGCCTCAGCATAGTGCTAGGTTAAGTGCTGAATGACCTGCTATTATCAGGGTTGTGTCCATTTTTCTAGAAAGCAAATTGATTTCAGATTCCAGTGTTGTATAGTTTAGCATTTCACCTCATTTAATATGTTCCATCACCAGCTTCACTTATCACCACTGCCTTTTTGGGTGTTAGAAAAGGGAAAATGTTTTTTTTTTGTTGTTGTTGTTGTTTTTATAATTTGTAGTATAGCTAATTACTTCAATCCAGCACTCTCAGGATGAAGCAGAAGTGTATCAAATCATATCCTTGAATGGATGTGTCCACCACAGGGCACCATGCACACACACATTCAGACCTCGGGGCAATATTACTTCCTGGTATGATTTTGAAAGGTGAAGCAGACAACACAAAGGAAATCTGCAGTATATTATCACAGTGAGACAGACACAGAGAGACAGCTGCCCCATAATTATTTGATTTATTCAATTAAATGATTGATTGATTAATGAATTGATTTTTCTTTATTTCTCTCTCTCTCTCTCTCTCTCTCTCGCTCTCTCTCTCTCTTATATATATCTGGTTTTCCAACAGGGATAAAACTTGGCTAAAAAGTTGTAGAATAGACCTTTCAACAGAATGACCCTTAGGATATATCTTAATGAATAAAAATTGTTGAGAAATACAAAACCGGTGTTTTGCAATGTTTTTTGTACATACAGTGGGGCCCAGTTTGAACCTTACCTCATTTTTTTTCATCTTGACATGGAAATGCGTTGCTCTACCTTTTTGCTTAAAATGCATCAGACATAATAGTATAGAAATCAACCTTGGGTTCAGAATTGAACGTGTTTATAATTAAAAAAAGTGGATGTTTCTGATTTAAAAAAAAGTAATTGAAAATTACAATTAAATAGATAAAGGAGCCTATAGTTACTTCCAAAACTTTCATGATAGCATTTAACTTCAGCATGTGCCCTTTTATTTAATCTGTAGAGAGGCAAGTAGGTTAATTGATCATATAACACAGAAGATAATGCTTGTGATCAAAAGGTTGACTGTGTAACGAGCAACACCATGGCACGTCTACGGTGACAAAAGCTGTGAAAAATATGATAGATTATTGAGACAGATATGAGTTACATCATTTCATCATCGAAACCTTAGTGTCTCCATTTGGGTGAAAACGTCATAGTGCAAAAGTGCATTTCTAAGAAATTATTCTCTTACATTATTTTTATTTCTTTCTGCTTCCAACATATAAGAAACATTAATAATAAATTGTCCAGCAGTTAAAAGTTTAGATAAACCTCAAAGACAACGCCCCACATCTCCATACAGACCTTATCAGTTGAACTTTGACACATAAGTCCACGTTGTGACACACACACACACGCAATTCTAAATATAAAAGAGCCAGACTTGGATATACTCGGTCTTAAATCTTTTCTTACCCCACTTACACGTCACACAGCCTCACTCACAACACCGTAATGCCTGCTGACTATAATGGAAGATGGGAGATGGTGCGCAATGAGAACTTTGAAGAATTTATGAAGGCTTTGGGTGAGTATCTTTATCTCTGTAGTTCAAAACATAATTGGAATTTATTTCTTTTGCCTGAACTTTCGATTCAGGACAAAAAAACGTTTTGTTTTTAAGGATCAAGGGGTCAAGGATGGATTTTTTAAAATACTTTTAAAAATCAGAAAATATATAAAAAAGTTTATAAAATTTTTATTTCTAACAAGGTTTTTTTTTAAGGTACAGGGGAAACACTCTGAGCTTCCTCTCGTATTTTTAACCATCTTTGAATCTTTAAATTTCATTGTATGAGATTTAATTTTGACCTATTTAATTTATTTTTATGACGTCTATGTTTTTTGCAAGCAGGCTTAGTCTTAATGTGTTCATTTCATGTTTTAGTGATAAGACTGATAAGACAATTGGCTGTCCAGCTTACCCTTTGAACTGACATACTGAAAGAAAAAAAATTATACAAATTAATGTTAGGAGAAAAAGAAATTACATCTATTTAATAAAAATAATTACATTATTTATCAGTTTTTTTTATTTATATTTACTTATTTATTTTCTTTTTCTTTTTTATCCCTATCAGACATAGACTTTGCCACACGCAAGATTGCAGCACACCTCACACAAACAAAGGTTATTGTGCAAAATGGGGATAAATTTGAGACCAAAACTCTGAGCACATTCAGAAATTATGAGGTGAACTTTGTTGTTGGAGAGGAGTTTGAGGAGCACACTAAGGGCCTGGACAACAGAGTGGTCAAGGTGTGTATGACCTGTATATTTTATGGGAAATGTTTCAAGCATGTACATATACAGTTTATTGACAAATTAGTATTATCTCTAACCCACCACTGAATCTACAACAGGGTTCAGTTCACTAGTGCAAATTTCAAAAATCATCTGCCAATGCACCAGAGTGGAGCAATTCTGAGATTGATATAGATCCAATTGTGCCCCCCCCAAAGAAACAGTGCCAATTAGGAGGAGGTGCTGACCGAAGGGCTCAAAGTTGCACTACAAGTTGCATGTTTGCTTTTATCTTAGAGACAATTAAATACAATTATTATACACACTAGCAAGTAAGGTGCATTTTGTTACTGCCAAGACCCACCCACTAGCTGGGACTGGGCAAATCAGGGTTTGGCAAAGATACAACAAAATGTATTTTAAAATAAAACATCAAATACCTTAACTTTAAGTGAAATAAACTACAAAATACCACAGCCAAACCATTTATTAAAAAAAAATAAACTACTGTATTTTTATATTTAAAAAATACTAAAAAATACTTTTACAAGAGAGCATGAAATTTCTTCACATACTTTTCATCAATTGGCATGTTTGATCCACTGTATCACTTCACCATTACACAGACTATACTTGATTATACCTGATTAAGTAAACAATGTTTGATAGCAGCAGTTTTTCTCTGGCCGATTAATGCAATAAATCTGATATATGCAACCAGTTAACAGATCAAATATGCACATAGACGTGCCTGTGATCTCCCAGATGAAGGTTATTTTCAAAGTAATCAACATTGTATCCTAATTTAGTTACTTGGTGTTTGGTAACGAAGGGCTGCTTTGCATCAGCAACACTGACACAATGACAAACAAGTCATTCATAAGAAAACTGCTGATGGCACCTGCATTCCCAGCAATTAGTTTCTAACTAATTAATCATTTGTTTGTTAATAATAAATATAATAATATAATGTGACAGGCAGTTATTAATGCAGTTGTATGCAAAATCATGATCCTACAAAACAGCTACTATAATTATTGTACAATAATCAGCAATCAAATATTTATATATCAATCATTGGACACCTATTCAAAGGCTGGCAGCCTGTACGTTTCTCACCTTCACCACCTTCTTTAATATGGATAAATTTTCTGCTCTGATCTCAACAAGTATTTTAGAGTATTTCAACAAAAATACAAAACACAAGTATTTTGATACAAAATATGAAGCCATTTTCATCAACCCTATCAACAAATGACAAAATACTCTTTTTTATTTGAATTATTAATTTAAATTACATGTACCATAAATACTGCCCATCCCTGGGGCAAAGGCCATATTGTCAGTCTCAGTATACGTGAAAAGTGGTTCCAGTTTGTACCAAAGGGCAAAGGGTGCATATACACACACACATGCAAATTATATTTAGCATGCAATGCTAAATATAATTGCATTCGCTTGTTGTTTGATTTAGATGCAAATACAAGTTGCTCATACATGAGATTTAATTGTGTATTATCATGACAAAAATACAGAAGTCATTAGGTGTCAAGGATTTTTCTAAGCTTGTGCACCATTTAGCTACCTGGCTTTCTGTAAACCTCACTTGAAAACTTGTGAATTAACATAGAATGTGCAATCTCCTGTCAGTTAGAATGTAATATCTCTCCTTGAAACAGTTACATTTTTCATCAAGATCCTAGAACATTTTTTATAGTCCTTTAATACAAAGTTGTTAATGTAGCATTGTGACGTCGAAATACATACATGCTGTTGTCCCTCAAACATTTGATTTTCTATTGCTCGTGTTTGCCATTTGCTCACAGCATTTGTCTTGCAGACACTTGTCACCTGGGACGGGGATAAACTTGTGTGTGTGCAAAAAGGGGAGAAAGAGAATCGGGGCTGGACGCACTGGATCGAAGGAGACCTGCTGCATCTGGTAAATCATCTATCAGCACATTTATTAACCTGATAACTAAGAGCAAAATCAGACTGAACACCCTTCACATGCATGGCTACACTGGAATAGAGGTCACCACATTAAGGTGGTTATCAGAAAATTGCTTTCTTCTAACGGTGATTCTACTTGTATGACACTTGCCAATGACCATTTTAAGATTGAACAAATAACCCTTTTAAT